>NC_134828.1:9174823-9410539 GCF_004210375.1 Tachypleus tridentatus
TCACAAAATTAAAGGAACTATACTATGTACTACAAGTAGATTCTAGAGAATATAGTGTTATCACAAAATTAAAGGAACTATACTATGTACTACAAGTAGATTCTAGAGAATATAGTGTTATCACAAAATTAAAGGAACTATACTATGTACTACAAGTAGATTCTAGAGAATATAGTGTTATCACAAAATTAAAGGAACTATACTATGTACTACAAGTAGATTCTAGAGAATATAGTGTTATCACAAAATTAAAGGAACTATACTGTGTACTACAAGTAGATTCTAGAGAATATAGTGTTATCACAAAATTAAAGGAACTATACTGTGTACTACAAGTAGATTCTAGAGAATATAGTGTTATCACAAAATTAAAGGAACTATACTGTGTACTACAAGTAGATTCTAGAGAATATAGTGTTATCACAAAATTAAAGGAACTATACTATGTACTACAAGTAGATTCTAGAGAATATAGTGTTATCACAAAATTAAAGGAACTATACTGTGTACTACAAGTAGATTCTAGAGAATATAGTGTTATCACAAAATTAAAGGAACTATACTGTGTACTACAAGTAGATTCTAGAGAATATAGTGTTATCACAAAATTAAAGGAACTATACTGTGTACTACAAGTAGATTCTAGAGAATATAGTGTTATCACAAAATTAAAGGAACTATACTGTGTACTACAAGTAGATTCTAGAGAATATAGTGTTATCACAAAATTAAAGGAACTATACTGTGTACTACAAGTAGATTCTAGAGAATATAGTGTTATCACAAAATTAAAGGAACTATACTATGTACTACAAGTAGATTCTAGAGAATATAGTGTTATCACAAAATTAAAGGAACTATACTGTGTACTACAAGTAGATTCTAGAGAATATAGTGTTATCACAAAATTAAAGGAACTATACTGTGTACTACAAGTAGATTCTAGAGAATATAGTGTTATCACAAAATTAAAGGAACTATACTGTGTACTACAAGTAGATTCTAGAGAATATAGTGTTATCACAAAATTAAAGGAACTATACTATGTACTACAAGTAGATTCTAGAGAATATAGTGTTATCACAAAATTAAAGGAACTATACTATGTACTACAAGTAGATTCTAGAGAATATAGTGTTATCACAAAATTAAAGGAACTATACTATGTACTACAAGTAGATTCTAGAGAATATAGTGTTATCACAAAATTAAAGGAACTATACTGTGTACTACAAGTAGATTCTAGAGAATATAGTGTTATCACAAAATTAAAGGAACTATACTGTGTACTACAAGTAGATTCTAGAGAATATAGTGTTATCACAAAATTAAAGGAACTATACTGTGTACTACAAGTAGATTCTAGAGAATATAGTGTTATCACAAAATTAAAGGAACTATACTGTGTACTACAAGTAGATTCTAGAGAATATAGTGTTATCACAAAATTAAAGGAACTATACTATGTACTACAAGTAGATTCTAGAGAATATAGTGTTATCACAAAATTAAAGGAACTATACTGTGTACTACAAGTAGATTCTAGAGAATATAGTGTTATCACAAAATTAAAGGAACTATACTGTGTACTACAAGTAGATTCTAGAGAATATAGTGTTATCACAAAATTAAAGGAACTATACTGTGTACTACAAGTAGATTCTAGAGAATATAGTGTTATCACAAAATTAAAGGAACTATACTATGTACTACAAGTAGATTCTAGAGAATATAGTGTTATCACAAAATTAAAGGAACTATACTGTGTACTACAAGTAGATTCTAGAGAATATAGTGTTATCACAAAATTAAAGGAACTATACTATGTACTACAAGTAGATTCTAGAGAATATAGTGTTATCACAAAATTAAAGGAACTATACTATGTACTACAAGTAGATTCTAGAGAATATAGTGTTATCACAAAATTAAAGGAACTATACTATGTACTACAAGTAGATTCTAGAGAATATAGTGTTATCACAAAATTAAAGGAACTATACTGTGTACTACAAGTAGATTCTAGAGAATATAGTGTTATCACAAAATTAAAGGAACTATACTGTGTACTACAAGTAGATTCTAGAGAATATAGTGTTATCACAAAATTAAAGGAACTATACTATGTACTACAAGTAGATTCTAGAGAATATAGTGTTATCACAAAATTAAAGGAACTATACTGTGTACTACAAGTAGATTCTAGAGAATATAGTGTTATCACAAAATTAAAGGAACTATACTGTGTACTACAAGTAGATTCTAGAGAATATAGTGTTATCACAAAATTAAAGGAACTATACTGTGTACTACAAGTAGATTCTAGAGAATATAGTGTTATCACAAAATTAAAGGAACTATACTGTGTACTACAAGTAGATTCTAGAGAATATAGTGTTATCACAAAATTAAAGGAACTATACTGTGTACTACAAGTAGATTCTAGAGAATATAGTGTTATCACAAAATTAAAGGAACTATACTGTGTACTACAAGTAGATTCTAGAGAATATAGTGTTATCACAAAATTAAAGGAACTATACTATGTACTACAAGTAGATTCTAGAGAATATAGTGTTATCACAAAATTAAAGGAACTATACTATGTACTACAAGTAGATTCTAGAGAATATAGTGTTATCACAAAATTAAAGGAACTATACTATGTACTACAAGTAGATTCTAGAGAATATAGTGTTATCACAAAATTAAAGGAACTATACTGTGTACTACAAGTAGATTCTAGAGAATATAGTGTTATCACAAAATTAAAGGAACTATACTATGTACTACAAGTAGATTCTAGAGAATATAGTGTTATCACAAAATTAAAGGAACTATACTATGTACTACAAGTAGATTCTAGAGAATATAGTGTTATCACAAAATTAAAGGAACTATACTAGAGAATATAGTGTTATCACTACAAGTAGATTCTAGAGAATATAGTGTTATCACAAAATTAAAGGAACTATACTATGTACTACAAGTAGATTCTAGAGAATATAGTGTTATCACAAAATTAAAGGAACTATACTATGTACTACAAGTAGATTCTAGAGAATATAGTGTTATCACAAAATTAAAGGAACTATACTATGTACTACAAGTAGATTCTAGAGAATATAGTGTTATCACAAAATTAAAGGAACTATACTGTGTACTACAAGTAGATTCTAGAGAATATAGTGTTATCACAAAATTAAAGGAACTATACTGTGTACTACAAGTAGATTCTAGAGAATATAGTGTTATCACAAAATTAAAGGAACTATACTGTGTACTACAAGTAGATTCTAGAGAATATAGTGTTATCACAAAATTAAAGGAACTATACTGTGTACTACAAGTAGATTCTAGAGAATATAGTGTTATCACAAAATTAAAGGAACTATACTATGTACTACAAGTAGATTCTAGAGAATATAGTGTTATCACAAAATTAAAGGAACTATACTGTGTACTACAAGTAGATTCTAGAGAATATAGTGTTATCACAAAATTAAAGGAACTATACTGTGTACTACAAGTAGATTCTAGAGAATATAGTGTTATCACAAAATTAAAGGAACTATACTGTGTACTACAAGTAGATTCTAGAGAATATAGTGTTATCACAAAATTAAAGGAACTATACTGTGTACTACAAGTAGATTCTAGAGAATATAGTGTTATCACAAAATTAAAGGAACTATACTGTGTACTACAAGTAGATTCTAGAGAATATAGTGTTATCACAAAATTAAAGGAACTATAC
The DNA here is from genome assembly GCF_004210375.1 of Tachypleus tridentatus. Lineage (NCBI taxonomy): Eukaryota > Metazoa > Arthropoda > Merostomata > Xiphosura > Limulidae > Tachypleus > Tachypleus tridentatus. Next base: position 9,178,581 of record NC_134828.1, read on the forward strand.
TATGTACTACAAGTAGATTCTAGAGAATATAGTGTTATCACAAAATTAAAGGAACTATACTGTGTACTACAAGTAGATTCTAGAGAATATAGTGTTATCACAAAATTAAAGGAACTATACTATGTACTACAAGTAGATTCTAGAGAATATAGTGTTATCACAAAATTAAAGGAACTATACTGTGTACTACAAGTAGATTCTAGAGAATATAGTGTTATCACAAAATTAAAGGAACTATACTGTGTACTACAAGTAGATTCTAGAGAATATAGTGTTATCACAAAATTAAAGGAACTATACTCTACAAGTAGATTCTAGAGAATATAGTGTTATCACAAAATTAAAGGAACTATACTATGTACTACAAGTAGATTCTAGAGAATATAGTGTTATCACAAAATTAAAGGAACTATACTATGTACTACAAGTAGATTCTAGAGAATATAGTGTTATCACAAAATTAAAGGAACTATACTATGTACTACAAGTAGATTCTAGAGAATATAGTGTTATCACAAAATTAAAGGAACTATACTATGTACTACAAGTAGATTCTAGAGAATATAGTGTTATCACAAAATTAAAGGAACTATACTGTGTACTACAAGTAGATTCTAGAGAATATAGTGTTATCACAAAATTAAAGGAACTATACTATGTACTACAAGTAGATTCTAGAGAATATAGTGTTATCACAAAATTAAAGGAACTATACTGTGTACTACAAGTAGATTCTAGAGAATATAGTGTTATCACAAAATTAAAGGAACTATACTGTGTACTACAAGTAGATTCTAGAGAATATAGTGTTATCACAAAATTAAAGGAACTATACTGTGTACTACAAGTAGATTCTAGAGAATATAGTGTTATCACAAAATTAAAGGAACTATACTGTGTACTACAAGTAGATTCTAGAGAATATAGTGTTATCACAAAATTAAAGGAACTATACTATGTACTACAAGTAGATTCTAGAGAATATAGTGTTATCACAAAATTAAAGGAACTATACTATGTACTACAAGTAGATTCTAGAGAATATAGTGTTATCACAAAATTAAAGGAACTATACTGTGTACTACAAGTAGATTCTAGAGAATATAGTGTTATCACAAAATTAAAGGAACTATACTATGTACTACAAGTAGATTCTAGAGAATATAGTGTTATCACAAAATTAAAGGAACTATACTATGTACTACAAGTAGATTCTAGAGAATATAGTGTTATCACAAAATTAAAGGAACTATACTATGTACTACAAGTAGATTCTAGAGAATATAGTGTTATCACAAAATTAAAGGAACTATACTATGTACTACAAGTAGATTCTAGAGAATATAGTGTTATCACAAAATTAAAGGAACTATACTGTGTACTACAAGTAGATTCTAGAGAATATAGTGTTATCACAAAATTAAAGGAACTATACTGTGTACTACAAGTAGATTCTAGAGAATATAGTGTTATCACAAAATTAAAGGAACTATACTGTGTACTACAAGTAGATTCTAGAGAATATAGTGTTATCACAAAATTAAAGGAACTATACTGTGTACTACAAGTAGATTCTAGAGAATATAGTGTTATCACAAAATTAAAGGAACTATACTGTGTACTACAAGTAGATTCTAGAGAATATAGTGTTATCACAAAATTAAAGGAACTATACTATGTACTACAAGTAGATTCTAGAGAATATAGTGTTATCACAAAATTAAAGGAACTATACTATGTACTACAAGTAGATTCTAGAGAATATAGTGTTATCACAAAATTAAAGGAACTAAAGGAACTATACTATGTACTACAAGTAGATTCTAGAGAATATAGTGTTATCACAAAATTAAAGGAACTATACTATGTACTACAAGTAGATTCTAGAGAATATAGTGTTATCACAAAATTAAAGGAACTATACTATGTACTACAAGTAGATTCTAGAGAATATAGTGTTATCACAAAATTAAAGGAACTATACTGTGTACTACAAGTAGATTCTAGAGAATATAGTGTTATCACAAAATTAAAGGAACTATACTATGTACTACAAGTAGATTCTAGAGAATATAGTGTTATCACAAAATTAAAGGAACTATACTATGTACTACAAGTAGATTCTAGAGAATATAGTGTTATCACAAAATTAAAGGAACTATACTATGTACTACAAGTAGATTCTAGAGAATATAGTGTTATCACAAAATTAAAGGAACTATACTATGTACTACAAGTAGATTCTAGAGAATATAGTGTTATCACAAAATTAAAGGAACTATACTATGTACTACAAGTAGATTCTAGAGAATATAGTGTTATCACAAAATTAAAGGAACTATACTATGTACTACAAGTAGATTCTAGAGAATATAGTGTTATCACAAAATTAAAGGAACTATACTGTGTACTACAAGTAGATTCTAGAGAATATAGTGTTATCACAAAATTAAAGGAACTATACTGTGTACTACAAGTAGATTCTAGAGAATATAGTGTTATCACAAAATTAAAGGAACTATACTGTGTACTACAAGTAGATTCTAGAGAATATAGTGTTATCACAAAATTAAAGGAACTATACTGTGTACTACAAGTAGATTCTAGAGAATATAGTGTTATCACAAAATTAAAGGAACTATACTATGTACTACAAGTAGATTCTAGAGAATATAGTGTTATCACAAAATTAAAGGAACTATACTGTGTACTACAAGTAGATTCTAGAGAATATAGTGTTATCACAAAATTAAAGGAACTATACTATGTACTACAAGTAGATTCTAGAGAATATAGTGTTATCACAAAATTAAAGGAACTATACTATGTACTACAAGTAGATTCTAGAGAATATAGTGTTATCACAAAATTAAAGGAACTATACTATGTACTACAAGTAGATTCTAGAGAATATAGTGTTATCACAAAATTAAAGGAACTATACTGTGTACTACAAGTAGATTCTAGAGAATATAGTGTTATCACAAAATTAAAGGAACTATACTGTGTACTACAAGTAGATTCTAGAGAATATAGTGTTATCACAAAATTAAAGGAACTATACTGTGTACTACAAGTAGATTCTAGAGAATATAGTGTTATCACAAAATTAAAGGAACTATACTGTGTACTACAAGTAGATTCTAGAGAATATAGTGTTATCACAAAATTAAAGGAACTATACTGTGTACTACAAGTAGATTCTAGAGAATATAGTGTTATCACAAAATTAAAGGAACTATACTGTACTACAAGTAGATTCTAGAGAATATAGTGTTATCACAAAATTAAAGGAACTATACTGTACTACAAGTAGATTCTAGAGAATATAGTGTTATCACAAAATTAAAGGAACTATACTGTGTACTACAAGTAGATTCTATAGAATATAGTGTTATCACAAAATTAAAGGAACTATACTATGTACTACAAGTAGATTCTAGAGAATATAGTGTTATCACAAAATTAAAGGAACTATACTGTGTACTACAAGTAGATTCTAGAGAATATAGTGTTATCACAAAATTAAAGGAACTATACTGTGTACTACAAGTAGATTCTAGAGAATATAGTGTTATCACAAAATTAAAGGAACTATACTGTGTACTACAAGTAGATTCTAGAGAATATAGTGTTATCACAAAATTAAAGGAACTATACTATGTACTACAAGTAGATTCTAGAGAATATAGTGTTATCACAAAATTAAAGGAACTATACTATGTACTACAAGTAGATTCTAGAGAATATAGTGTTATCACAAAATTAAAGGAACTATACTATGTACTACAAGTAGATTCTAGAGAATATAGTGTTATCACAAAATTAAAGGAACTATACTATGTACTACAAGTAGATTCTAGAGAATATAGTGTTATCACAAAATTAAAGGAACTATACTGTGTACTACAAGTAGATTCTAGAGAATATAGTGTTATCACAAAATTAAAGGAACTATACTATGTACTACAAGTAGATTCTAGAGAATATAGTGTTATCACAAAATTAAAGGAACTATACTATGTACTACAAGTAGATTCTAGAGAATATAGTGTTATCACAAAATTAAAGGAACTATACTGTGTACTACAAGTAGATTCTAGAGAATATAGTGTTATCACAAAATTAAAGGAACTATACTGTGTACTACAAGTAGATTCTAGAGAATATAGTGTTATCACAAAATTAAAGGAACTATACTGTGTACTACAAGTAGATTCTAGAGAATATAGTGTTATCACAAAATTAAAGGAACTATACTGTGTACTACAAGTAGATTCTAGAGAATATAGTGTTATCACAAAATTAAAGGAACTATACTATGTACTACAAGTAGATTCTAGAGAATATAGTGTTATCACAAAATTAAAGGAACTATACTGTGTACTACAAGTAGATTCTAGAGAATATAGTGTTATCACAAAATTAAAGGAACTATACTGTGTACTACAAGTAGATTCTAGAGAATATAGTGTTATCACAAAATTAAAGGAACTATACTATGTACTACAAGTAGATTCTAGAGAATATAGTGTTATCACAAAATTAAAGGAACTATACTATGTACTACAAGTAGATTCTAGAGAATATAGTGTTATCACAAAATTAAAGGAACTATACTGTGTACTACAAGTAGATTCTAGAGAATATAGTGTTATCACAAAATTAAAGGAACTATACTATGTACTACAAGTAGATTCTAGAGAATATAGTGTTATCACAAAATTAAAGGAACTATACTGTGTACTACAAGTAGATTCTAGAGAATATAGTGTTATCACAAAATTAAAGGAACTATACTATGTACTACAAGTAGATTCTAGAGAATATAGTGTTATCACAAAATTAAAGGAACTATACTGTGTACTACAAGTAGATTCTAGAGAATATAGTGTTATCACAAAATTAAAGGAACTATACTGTGTACTACAAGTAGATTCTAGAGAATATAGTGTTATCACAAAATTAAAGGAACTATACTGTGTACTACAAGTAGATTCTAGAGAATATAGTGTTATCACAAAATTAAAGGAACTATACTGTGTACTACAAGTAGATTCTAGAGAATATAGTGTTATCACAAAATTAAAGGAACTATACTGTGTACTACAAGTAGATTCTAGAGAATATAGTGTTATCACAAAATTAAAGGAACTATACTATGTACTACAAGTAGATTCTAGAGAATATAGTGTTATCACAAAATTAAAGGAACTATACTGTGTACTACAAGTAGATTCTAGAGAATATAGTGTTATCACAAAATTAAAGGAACTATACTGTGTACTACAAGTAGATTCTAGAGAATATAGTGTTATCACAAAATTAAAGGAACTATACTATGTACTACAAGTAGATTCTAGAGAATATAGTGTTATCACAAAATTAAAGGAACTATACTATGTACTACAAGTAGATTCTAGAGAATATAGTGTTATCACAAAATTAAAGGAACTATACTATGTACTACAAGTAGATTCTAGAGAATATAGTGTTATCACAAAATTAAAGGAACTATACTATGTACTACAAGTAGATTCTAGAGAATATAGTGTTATCACAAAATTAAAGGAACTATACTATGTACTACAAGTAGATTCTAGAGAATATAGTGTTATCACAAAATTAAAGGAACTATACTGTGTACTACAAGTAGATTCTAGAGAATATAGTGTTATCACAAAATTAAAGGAACTATACTATGTACTACAAGTAGATTCTAGAGAATATAGTGTTATCACAAAATTAAAGGAACTATACTATGTACTACAAGTAGATTCTAGAGAATATAGTGTTATCACAAAATTAAAGGAACTATACTATGTACTACAAGTAGATTCTAGAGAATATAGTGTTATCACAAAATTAAAGGAACTATACTGTGTACTACAAGTAGATTCTAGAGAATATAGTGTTATCACAAAATTAAAGGAACTATACTATGTACTACAAGTAGATTCTAGAGAATATAGTGTTATCACAAAATTAAAGGAACTATACTGTGTACTACAAGTAGATTCTAGAGAATATAGTGTTATCACAAAATTAAAGGAACTATACTATGTACTACAAGTAGATTCTAGAGAATATAGTGTTATCACAAAATTAAAGGAACTATACTGTGTACTACAAGTAGATTCTAGAGAATATAGTGTTATCACAAAATTAAAGGAACTATACTGTGTACTACAAGTAGATTCTAGAGAATATAGTGTTATCACAAAATTAAAGGAACTATACTGTGTACTACAAGTAGATTCTAGAGAATATAGTGTTATCACAAAATTAAAGGAACTATACTGTGTACTACAAGTAGATTCTAGAGAATATAGTGTTATCACAAAATTAAAGGAACTATACTATGTACTACAAGTAGATTCTAGAGAATATAGTGTTATCACAAAATTAAAGGAACTATACTGTGTACTACAAGTAGATTCTAGAGAATATAGTGTTATCACAAAATTAAAGGAACTATACTATGTACTACAAGTAGATTCTAGAGAATATAGTGTTATCACAAAATTAAAGGAACTATACTATGTACTACAAGTAGATTCTAGAGAATATAGTGTTATCACAAAATTAAAGGAACTATACTGTGTACTACAAGTAGATTCTAGAGAATATAGTGTTATCACAAAATTAAAGGAACTATACTATGTACTACAAGTAGATTCTAGAGAATATAGTGTTATCACAAAATTAAAGGAACTATACTATGTACTACAAGTAGATTCTAGAGAATATAGTGTTATCACAAAATTAAAGGAACTATACTGTGTACTACAAGTAGATTCTAGAGAATATAGTGTTATCACAAAATTAAAGGAACTATACTGTGTACTACAAGTAGATTCTAGAGAATATAGTGTTATCACAAAATTAAAGGAACTATACTATGTACTACAAGTAGATTCTAGAGAATATAGTGTTATCACAAAATTAAAGGAACTATACTGTGTACTACAAGTAGATTCTAGAGAATATAGTGTTATCACAAAATTAAAGGAACTATACTGTGTACTACAAGTAGATTCTAGAGAATATAGTGTTATCACAAAATTAAAGGAACTATACTGTGTACTACAAGTAGATTCTAGAGAATATAGTGTTATCACAAAATTAAAGGAACTATACTATGTACTACAAGTAGATTCTAGAGAATATAGTGTTATCACAAAATTAAAGGAACTATACTGTGTACTACAAGTAGATTCTAGAGAATATAGTGTTATCACAAAATTAAAGGAACTATACTGTGTACTACAAGTAGATTCTAGAGAATATAGTGTTATCACAAAATTAAAGGAACTATACTGTGTACTACAAGTAGATTCTAGAGAATATAGTGTTATCACAAAATTAAAGGAACTATACTATGTACTACAAGTAGATTCTAGAGAATATAGTGTTATCACAAAATTAAAGGAACTATACTGTGTACTACAAGTAGATTCTAGAGAATATAGTGTTATCACAAAATTAAAGGAACTATACTATGTACTACAAGTAGATTCTAGAGAATATAGTGTTATCACAAAATTAAAGGAACTATACTGTGTACTACAAGTAGATTCTAGAGAATATAGTGTTATCACAAAATTAAAGGAACTATACTGTGTACTACAAGTAGATTCTAGAGAATATAGTGTTATCACAAAATTAAAGGAACTATACTATGTACTACAAGTAGATTCTAGAGAATATAGTGTTATCACAAAATTAAAGGAACTATACTATGTACTACAAGTAGATTCTAGAGAATATAGTGTTATCACAAAATTAAAGGAACTATACTATGTACTACAAGTAGATTCTAGAGAATATAGTGTTATCACAAAATTAAAGGAACTATACTATGTACTACAAGTAGATTCTAGAGAATATAGTGTTATCACAAAATTAAAGGAACTATACTATGTACTACAAGTAGATTCTAGAGAATATAGTGTTATCACAAAATTAAAGGAACTATACTATGTACTACAAGTAGATTCTAGAGAATATAGTGTTATCACAAAATTAAAGGAACTATACTGTGTACTACAAGTAGATTCTAGAGAATATAGTGTTATCACAAAATTAAAGGAACTATACTATGTACTACAAGTAGATTCTAGAGAATATAGTGTTATCACAAAATTAAAGGAACTATACTATGTACTACAAGTAGATTCTAGAGAATATAGTGTTATCACAAAATTAAAGGAACTATACTGTGTACTACAAGTAGATTCTAGAGAATATAGTGTTATCACAAAATTAAAGGAACTATACTATGTACTACAAGTAGATTCTAGAGAATATAGTGTTATCACAAAATTAAAGGAACTATACTGTGTACTACAAGTAGATTCTAGAGAATATAGTGTTATCACAAAATTAAAGGAACTATACTATGTACTACAAGTAGATTCTAGAGAATATAGTGTTATCACAAAATTAAAGGAACTATACTATGTACTACAAGTAGATTCTAGAGAATATAGTGTTATCACAAAATTAAAGGAACTATACTGTGTACTACAAGTAGATTCTAGAGAATATAGTGTTATCACAAAATTAAAGGAACTATACTGTGTACTACAAGTAGATTCTAGAGAATATAGTGTTATCACAAAATTAAAGGAACTATACTGTGTACTACAAGTAGATTCTAGAGAATATAGTGTTATCACAAAATTAAAGGAACTATACTATGTACTACAAGTAGATTCTAGAGAATATAGTGTTATCACAAAATTAAAGGAACTATACTATGTACTACAAGTAGATTCTAGAGAATATAGTGTTATCACAAAATTAAAGGAACTATACTATGTACTACAAGTAGATTCTAGAGAATATAGTGTTATCACAAAATTAAAGGAACTATACTATGTACTACAAGTAGATTCTAGAGAATATAGTGTTATCACAAAATTAAAGGAACTATACTGTGTACTACAAGTAGATTCTAGAGAATATAGTGTTATCACAAAATTAAAGGAACTATACTATGTACTACAAGTAGATTCTAGAGAATATAGTGTTATCACAAAATTAAAGGAACTATACTATGTACTACAAGTAGATTCTAGAGAATATAGTGTTATCACAAAATTAAAGGAACTATACTGTGTACTACAAGTAGATTCTAGAGAATATAGTGTTATCATAAAATTAAAGGAACTATACTGTGTACTACAAGTAGATTCTAGAGAATATAGTGTTATCACAAAATTAAAGGAACTATACTGTATACTACAAGTAGATTCTAGAGAATATAGTGTTATCACAAAATTAAAGGAACTATACTGTGTACTACAAGTAGATTCTAGAGAATATAGTGTTATCACAAAATTAAAGGAACTATACTGTGTACTACAAGTAGATTCTAGAGAATATAGTGTTATCACAAAATTAAAGGAACTATACTGTGTACTACAAGTAGATTCTAGAGAATATAGTGTTATCACAAAATTAAAGGAACTATACTGTGTACTACAAGTAGATTCTAGAGAATATAGTGTTATCACAAAATTAAAGGAACTATACTGTGTACTACAAGTAGATTCTAGAGAATATAGTGTTATCACAAAATTAAAGGAACTATACTGTGTACTACAAGTAGATTCTAGAGAATATAGTGTTATCACAAAATTAAAGGAACTATACTGTGTACTACAAGTAGATTCTAGAGAATATAGTGTTATCACAAAATTAAAGGAACTATACTATGTACTACAAGTAGATTCTAGAGAATATAGTGTTATCACAAAATTAAAGGAACTATACTGTGTACTACAAGTAGATTCTAGAGAATATAGTGTTATCACAAAATTAAAGGAACTATACTGTGTACTACAAGTAGATTCTAGAGAATATAGTGTTATCACAAAATTAAAGGAACTATACTGTGTACTACAAGTAGATTCTAGAGAATATAGTGTTATCACAAAATTAAAGGAACTATACTATGTACTACAAGTAGATTCTAGAGAATATAGTGTTATCACAAAATTAAAGGAACTATACTATGTACTACAAGTAGATTCTAGAGAATATAGTGTTATCACAAAATTAAAGGAACTATACTATGTACTACAAGTAGATTCTAGAGAATATAGTGTTATCACAAAATTAAAGGAACTATACTATGTACTACAAGTAGATTCTAGAGAATATAGTGTTATCACAAAATTAAAGGAACTATACTATGTACTACAAGTAGATTCTAGAGAATATAGTGTTATCACAAAATTAAAGGAACTATACTATGTACTACAAGTAGATTCTAGAGAATATAGTGTTATCACAAAATTAAAGGAACTATACTATGTACTACAAGTAGATTCTAGAGAATATAGTGTTATCACAAAATTAAAGGAACTATACTATGTACTACAAGTAGATTCTAGAGAATATAGTGTTATCACAAAATTAAAGGAACTATACTATGTACTACAAGTAGATTCTAGAGAATATAGTGTTATCACAAAATTAAAGGAACTATACTATGTACTACAAGTAGATTCTAGAGAATATAGTGTTATCACAAAATTAAAGGAACTATACTGTGTACTACAAGTAGATTCTAGAGAATATAGTGTTATCACAAAATTAAAGGAACTATACTATGTACTACAAGTAGATTCTAGAGAATATAGTGTTATCACAAAATTAAAGGAACTATACTGTGTACTACAAGTAGATTCTAGAGAATATAGTGTTATCACAAAATTAAAGGAACTATACTGTGTACTACAAGTAGATTCTAGAGAATATAGTGTTATCACAAAATTAAAGGAACTATACTGTGTACTACAAGTAGATTCTAGAGAATATAGTGTTATCACAAAATTAAAGGAACTATACTGTGTACTACAAGTAGATTCTAGAGAATATAGTGTTATCACAAAATTAAAGGAACTATACTGTGTACTACAAGTAGATTCTAGAGAATATAGTGTTATCACAAAATTAAAGGAACTATACTATGTACTACAAGTAGATTCTAGAGAATATAGTGTTATCACAAAATTAAAGGAACTATACTGTGTACTACAAGTAGATTCTAGAGAATATAGTGTTATCACAAAATTAAAGGAACTATACTATGTACTACAAGTAGATTCTAGAGAATATAGTGTTATCACAAAATTAAAGGAACTATACTATGTACTACAAGTAGATTCTAGAGAATATAGTGTTATCACAAAATTAAAGGAACTATACTATGTACTACAAGTAGATTCTAGAGAATATAGTGTTATCACAAAATTAAAGGAACTATACTATGTACTACAAGTAGATTCTAGAGAATATAGTGTTATCACAAAATTAAAGGAACTATACTATGTACTACAAGTAGATTCTAGAGAATATAGTGTTATCACAAAATTAAAGGAACTATACTATGTACTACAAGTAGATTCTAGAGAATATAGTGTTATCACAAAATTAAAGGAACTATACTATGTACTACAAGTAGATTCTAGAGAATATAGTGTTATCACAAAATTAAAGGAACTATACTGTGTACTACAAGTAGATTCTAGAGAATATAGTGTTATCACAAAATTAAAGGAACTATACTGTGTACTACAAGTAGATTCTAGAGAATATAGTGTTATCACAAAATTAAAGGAACTATACTATGTACTACAAGTAGATTCTAGAGAATATAGTGTTATCACAAAATTAAAGGAACTATACTATGTACTACAAGTAGATTCTAGAGAATATAGTGTTATCACAAAATTAAAGGAACTATACTGTGTACTACAAGTAGATTCTAGAGAATATAGTGTTATCACAAAATTAAAGGAACTATACTATGTACTACAAGTAGATTCTAGAGAATATAGTGTTATCACAAAATTAAAGGAACTATACTATGTACTACAAGTAGATTCTAGAGAATATAGTGTTATCACAAAATTAAAGGAACTATACTGTGTACTACAAGTAGATTCTAGAGAATATAGTGTTATCACAAAATTAAAGGAACTATACTATGTACTACAAGTAGATTCTAGAGAATATAGTGTTATCACAAAATTAAAGGAACTATACTGTGTACTACAAGTAGATTCTAGAGAATATAGTGTTATCACAAAATTAAAGGAACTATACTGTATACTACAAGTAGATTCTAGAGAATATAGTGTTATCACAAAATTAAAGGAACTATACTGTGTACTACAAGTAGATTCTAGAGAATATAGTGTTATCACAAAATTAAAGGAACTATACTATGTACTACAAGTAGATTCTAGAGAATATAGTGTTATCACAAAATTAAAGGAACTATACTGTGTACTACAAGTAGATTCTAGAGAATATAGTGTTATCACAAAATTAAAGGAACTATACTATGTACTACAAGTAGATTCTAGAGAATATAGTGTTATCACAAAATTAAAGGAACTATACTGTGTACTACAAGTAGATTCTAGAGAATATAGTGTTATCACAAAATTAAAGGAACTATACTGTGTACTACAAGTAGATTCTAGAGAATATAGTGTTATCACAAAATTAAAGGAACTATACTATGTACTACAAGTAGATTCTAGAGAATATAGTGTTATCACAAAATTAAAGGAACTATACTATGTACTACAAGTAGATTCTAGAGAATATAGTGTTATCACAAAATTAAAGGAACTATACTATGTACTACAAGTAGATTCTAGAGAATATAGTGTTATCACAAAATTAAAGGAACTATACTATGTACTACAAGTAGATTCTAGAGAATATAGTGTTATCACAAAATTAAAGGAACTATACTGTGTACTACAAGTAGATTCTAGAGAATATAGTGTTATCACAAAATTAAAGGAACTATACTATGTACTACAAGTAGATTCTAGAGAATATAGTGTTATCACAAAATTAAAGGAACTATACTATGTACTACAAGTAGATTCTAGAGAATATAGTGTTATCACAAAATTAAAGGAACTATACTATGTACTACAAGTAGATTCTAGAGAATATAGTGTTATCACAAAATTAAAGGAACTATACTATGTACTACAAGTAGATTCTAGAGAATATAGTGTTATCACAAAATTAAAGGAACTATACTATGTACTACAAGTAGATTCTAGAGAATATAGTGTTATCACAAAATTAAAGGAACTATACTATGTACTACAAGTAGATTCTAGAGAATATAGTGTTATCACAAAATTAAAGGAACTATACTATGTACTACAAGTAGATTCTAGAGAATATAGTGTTATCACAAAATTAAAGGAACTATACTATGTACTACAAGTAGATTCTAGAGAATATAGTGTTATCACAAAATTAAAGGAACTATACTGTGTACTACAAGTAGATTCTATAGAATATAGTGTTATCACAAAATTAAAGGAACTATACTATGTACTACAAGTAGATTCTAGAGAATATAGTGTTATCACAAAATTAAAGGAACTATACTGTGTACTACAAGTAGATTCTAGAGAATATAGTGTTATCACAAAATTAAAGGAACTATACTGTGTACTACAAGTAGATTCTAGAGAATATAGTGTTATCACAAAATTAAAGGAACTATACTGTACTACAAGTAGATTCTAGAGAATATAGTGTTATCACAAAATTAAAGGAACTATACTGTGTACTACAAGTAGATTCTAGAGAATATAGTGTTATCACAAAATTAAAGGAACTATACTGTGTACTACAAGTAGATTCTAGAGAATATAGTGTTATCACAAAATTAAAGGAACTATACTGTGTACTACAAGTAGATTCTAGAGAATATAGTGTTATCACAAAATTAAAGGAACTATACTGTGTACTACAAGTAGATTCTAGAGAATATAGTGTTATCACAAAATTAAAGGAACTATACTGTGTACTACAAGTAGATTCTAGAGAATATAGTGTTATCACAAAATTAAAGGAACTATACTATGTACTACAAGTAGATTCTAGAGAATATAGTGTTATCACAAAATTAAAGGAACTATACTATGTACTACAAGTAGATTCTAGAGAATATAGTGTTATCACAAAATTAAAGGAACTATACTGTGTACTACAAGTAGATTCTAGAGAATATAGTGTTATCACAAAATTAAAGGAACTATACTATGTACTACAAGTAGATTCTAGAGAATATAGTGTTATCACAAAATTAAAGGAACTATACTGTGTACTACAAGTAGATTCTAGAGAATATAGTGTTATCACAAAATTAAAGGAACTATACTATGTACTACAAGTAGATTCTAGAGAATATAGTGTTATCACAAAATTAAAGGAACTATACTGTGTACTACAAGTAGATTCTAGAGAATATAGTGTTATCACAAAATTAAAGGAACTATACTATGTACTACAAGTAGATTCTAGAGAATATAGTGTTATCACAAAATTAAAGGAACTATACTGTGTACTACAAGTAGATTCTAGAGAATATAGTGTTATCACAAAATTAAAGGAACTATACTATGTACTACAAGTAGATTCTAGAGAATATAGTGTTATCACAAAATTAAAGGAACTATACTGTGTACTACAAGTAGATTCTAGAGAATATAGTGTTATCACAAAATTAAAGGAACTATACTATGTACTACAAGTAGATTCTAGAGAATATAGTGTTATCACAAAATTAAAGGAACTATACTGTGTACTACAAGTAGATTCTAGAGAATATAGTGTTATCACAAAATTAAAGGAACTATACTATGTACTACAAGTAGATTCTAGAGAATATAGTGTTATCACAAAATTAAAGGAACTATACTATGTACTACAAGTAGATTCTAGAGAATATAGTGTTATCACAAAATTAAAGGAACTATACTGTGTACTACAAGTAGATTCTAGAGAATATAGTGTTATCACAAAATTAAAGGAACTATACTATGTACTACAAGTAGATTCTAGAGAATATAGTGTTATCACAAAATTAAAGGAACTATACTATGTACTACAAGTAGATTCTAGAGAATATAGTGTTATCACAAAATTAAAGGAACTATACTATGTACTACAAGTAGATTCTAGAGAATATAGTGTTATCACAAAATTAAAGGAACTATACTATGTACTACAAGTAGATTCTAGAGAATATAGTGTTATCACAAAATTAAAGGAACTATACTGTGTACTACAAGTAGATTCTAGAGAATATAGTGTTATCACAAAATTAAAGGAACTATACTATGTACTACAAGTAGATTCTAGAGAATATAGTGTTATCACAAAATTAAAGGAACTATACTGTGTACTACAAGTAGATTCTAGAGAATATAGTGTTATCACAAAATTAAAGGAACTATACTGTGTACTACAAGTAGATTCTAGAGAATATAGTGTTATCACAAAATTAAAGGAACTATACTGTGTACTACAAGTAGATTCTAGAGAATATAGTGTTATCACAAAATTAAAGGAACTATACTATGTACTACAAGTAGATTCTAGAGAATATAGTGTTATCACAAAATTAAAGGAACTATACTGTGTACTACAAGTAGATTCTAGAGAATATAGTGTTATCACAAAATTAAAGGAACTATACTATGTACTACAAGTAGATTCTAGAGAATATAGTGTTATCACAAAATTAAAGGAACTATACTATGTACTACAAGTAGATTCTAGAGAATATAGTGTTATCACAAAATTAAAGGAACTATACTATGTACTACAAGTAGATTCTAGAGAATATAGTGTTATCACAAAATTAAAGGAACTATACTGTGTACTACAAGTAGATTCTAGAGAATATAGTGTTATCACAAAATTAAAGGAACTATACTATGTACTACAAGTAGATTCTAGAGAATATAGTGTTATCACA
The DNA here is from genome assembly GCF_004210375.1 of Tachypleus tridentatus. Taxonomy (NCBI): domain Eukaryota; kingdom Metazoa; phylum Arthropoda; class Merostomata; order Xiphosura; family Limulidae; genus Tachypleus; species Tachypleus tridentatus. The sequence continues at coordinate 9,194,401 of NC_134828.1, forward strand.
AAATTAAAGGAACTATACTATGTACTACAAGTAGATTCTAGAGAATATAGTGTTATCACAAAATTAAAGGAACTATACTATGTACTACAAGTAGATTCTAGAGAATATAGTGTTATCACAAAATTAAAGGAACTATACTATGTACTACAAGTAGATTCTAGAGAATATAGTGTTATCACAAAATTAAAGGAACTATACTATGTACTACAAGTAGATTCTAGAGAATATAGTGTTATCACAAAATTAAAGGAACTATACTATGTACTACAAGTAGATTCTAGAGAATATAGTGTTATCACAAAATTAAAGGAACTATACTATGTACTACAAGTAGATTCTAGAGAATATAGTGTTATCACAAAATTAAAGGAACTATACTATGTACTACAAGTAGATTCTAGAGAATATAGTGTTATCACAAAATTAAAGGAACTATACTGTGTACTACAAGTAGATTCTAGAGAATATAGTGTTATCACAAAATTAAAGGAACTATACTATGTACTACAAGTAGATTCTAGAGAATATAGTGTTATCACAAAATTAAAGGAACTATACTGTGTACTACAAGTAGATTCTAGAGAATATAGTGTTATCACAAAATTAAAGGAACTATACTGTGTACTACAAGTAGATTCTAGAGAATATAGTGTTATCACAAAATTAAAGGAACTATACTGTGTACTACAAGTAGATTCTAGAGAATATAGTGTTATCACAAAATTAAAGGAACTATACTATGTACTACAAGTAGATTCTAGAGAATATAGTGTTATCACAAAATTAAAGGAACTATACTATGTACTACAAGTAGATTCTAGAGAATATAGTGTTATCACAAAATTAAAGGAACTATACTATGTACTACAAGTAGATTCTAGAGAATATAGTGTTATCACAAAATTAAAGGAACTATACTGTGTACTACAAGTAGATTCTAGAGAATATAGTGTTATCACAAAATTAAAGGAACTATACTGTGTACTACAAGTAGATTCTAGAGAATATAGTGTTATCACAAAATTAAAGGAACTATACTATGTACTACAAGTAGATTCTAGAGAATATAGTGTTATCACAAAATTAAAGGAACTATACTATGTACTACAAGTAGATTCTAGAGAATATAGTGTTATCACAAAATTAAAGGAACTATACTATGTACTACAAGTAGATTCTAGAGAATATAGTGTTATCACAAAATTAAAGGAACTATACTATGTACTACAAGTAGATTCTAGAGAATATAGTGTTATCACAAAATTAAAGGAACTATACTATGTACTACAAGTAGATTCTAGAGAATATAGTGTTATCACAAAATTAAAGGAACTATACTATGTACTACAAGTAGATTCTAGAGAATATAGTGTTATCACAAAATTAAAGGAACTATACTATGTACTACAAGTAGATTCTAGAGAATATAGTGTTATCACAAAATTAAAGGAACTATACTATGTACTACAAGTAGATTCTAGAGAATATAGTGTTATCACAAAATTAAAGGAACTATACTGTGTACTACAAGTAGATTCTAGAGAATATAGTGTTATCACAAAATTAAAGGAACTATACTATGTACTACAAGTAGATTCTAGAGAATATAGTGTTATCACAAAATTAAAGGAACTATACTGTGTACTACAAGTAGATTCTAGAGAATATAGTGTTATCACAAAATTAAAGGAACTATACTATGTACTACAAGTAGATTCTAGAGAATATAGTGTTATCACAAAATTAAAGGAACTATACTGTGTACTACAAGTAGATTCTAGAGAATATAGTGTTATCACAAAATTAAAGGAACTATACTGTGTACTACAAGTAGATTCTAGAGAATATAGTGTTATCACAAAATTAAAGGAACTATACTGTGTACTACAAGTAGATTCTAGAGAATATAGTGTTATCACAAAATTAAAGGAACTATACTATGTACTACAAGTAGATTCTAGAGAATATAGTGTTATCACAAAATTAAAGGAACTATACTATGTACTACAAGTAGATTCTAGAGAATATAGTGTTATCACAAAATTAAAGGAACTATACTATGTACTACAAGTAGATTCTAGAGAATATAGTGTTATCACAAAATTAAAGGAACTATACTATGTACTACAAGTAGATTCTAGAGAATATAGTGTTATCACAAAATTAAAGGAACTATACTATGTACTACAAGTAGATTCTAGAGAATATAGTGTTATCACAAAATTAAAGGAACTATACTATGTACTACAAGTAGATTCTAGAGAATATAGTGTTATCACAAAATTAAAGGAACTATACTGTGTACTACAAGTAGATTCTAGAGAATATAGTGTTATCACAAAATTAAAGGAACTATACTGTGTACTACAAGTAGATTCTAGAGAATATAGTGTTATCACAAAATTAAAGGAACTATACTGTGTACTACAAGTAGATTCTAGAGAATATAGTGTTATCACAAAATTAAAGGAACTATACTATGTACTACAAGTAGATTCTAGAGAATATAGTGTTATCACAAAATTAAAGGAACTATACTGTGTACTACAAGTAGATTCTAGAGAATATAGTGTTATCACAAAATTAAAGGAACTATACTGTGTACTACAAGTAGATTCTAGAGAATATAGTGTTATCACAAAATTAAAGGAACTATACTATGTACTACAAGTAGATTCTAGAGAATATAGTGTTATCACAAAATTAAAGGAACTATACTATGTACTACAAGTAGATTCTAGAGAATATAGTGTTATCACAAAATTAAAGGAACTATACTATGTACTACAAGTAGATTCTAGAGAATATAGTGTTATCACAAAATTAAAGGAACTATACTATGTACTACAAGTAGATTCTAGAGAATATAGTGTTATCACAAAATTAAAGGAACTATACTATGTACTACAAGTAGATTCTAGAGAATATAGTGTTATCACAAAATTAAAGGAACTATACTATGTACTACAAGTAGATTCTAGAGAATATAGTGTTATCACAAAATTAAAGGAACTATACTGTGTACTACAAGTAGATTCTAGAGAATATAGTGTTATCACAAAATTAAAGGAACTATACTATGTACTACAAGTAGATTCTAGAGAATATAGTGTTATCACAAAATTAAAGGAACTATACTATGTACTACAAGTAGATTCTAGAGAATATAGTGTTATCACAAAATTAAAGGAACTATACTATGTACTACAAGTAGATTCTAGAGAATATAGTGTTATCACAAAATTAAAGGAACTATACTGTGTACTACAAGTAGATTCTAGAGAATATAGTGTTATCACAAAATTAAAGGAACTATACTGTGTACTACAAGTAGATTCTAGAGAATATAGTGTTATCACAAAATTAAAGGAACTATACTGTGTACTACAAGTAGATTCTAGAGAATATAGTGTTATCACAAAATTAAAGGAACTATACTGTGTACTACAAGTAGATTCTAGAGAATATAGTGTTATCACAAAATTAAAGGAACTATACTGTATACTACAAGTAGATTCTAGAGAATATAGTGTTATCACAAAATTAAAGGAACTATACTGTGTACTACAAGTAGATTCTAGAGAATATAGTGTTATTACACAATTAAAGGAACTATACTGTATACTACAAGTAGATTCTAGAGAATATAGTGTTATCACAAAATTAAAGGAACTATACTGTACTACAAGTAGATTCTAGAGAATATAGTGTTATCACAAAATTAAAGGAACTATACTGTGTACTACAAGTAGATTCTAGAGAATATAGTGTTATCACAAAATTAAAGGAACTATACTATGTACTACAAGTAGATTCTAGAGAATATAGTGTTATCACAAAATTAAAGGAACTATACTGTGTACTACAAGTAGATTCTAGAGAATATAGTGTTATCACAAAATTAAAGGAACTATACTATGTACTACAAGTAGATTCTAGAGAATATAGTGTTATCACAAAATTAAAGGAACTATACTGTGTACTACAAGTAGATTCTAGAGAATATAGTGTTATCACAAAATTAAAGGAACTATACTGTGTACTACAAGTAGATTCTAGAGAATATAGTGTTATCACAAAATTAAAGGAACTATACTGTGTACTACAAGTAGATTCTAGAGAATATAGTGTTATCACAAAATTAAAGGAACTATACTATGTACTACAAGTAGATTCTAGAGAATATAGTGTTATCACAAAATTAAAGGAACTATACTGTGTACTACAAGTAGATTCTAGAGAATATAGTGTTATCACAAAATTAAAGGAACTATACTGTGTACTACAAGTAGATTCTAGAGAATATAGTGTTATCACAAAATTAAAGGAACTATACTATGTACTACAAGTAGATTCTAGAGAATATAGTGTTATCACAAAATTAAAGGAACTATACTATGTACTACAAGTAGATTCTAGAGAATATAGTGTTATCACAAAATTAAAGGAACTATACTATGTACTACAAGTAGATTCTAGAGAATATAGTGTTATCACAAAATTAAAGGAACTATACTGTGTACTACAAGTAGATTCTAGAGAATATAGTGTTATCACAAAATTAAAGGAACTATACTATGTACTACAAGTAGATTCTAGAGAATATAGTGTTATCACAAAATTAAAGGAACTATACTGTGTACTACAAGTAGATTCTAGAGAATATAGTGTTATCACAAAATTAAAGGAACTATACTATGTACTACAAGTAGATTCTAGAGAATATAGTGTTATCACAAAATTAAAGGAACTATACTGTGTACTACAAGTAGATTCTAGAGAATATAGTGTTATCACAAAATTAAAGGAACTATACTATGTACTACAAGTAGATTCTAGAGAATATAGTGTTATCACAAAATTAAAGGAACTATACTATGTACTACAAGTAGATTCTAGAGAATATAGTGTTATCACAAAATTAAAGGAACTATACTATGTACTACAAGTAGATTCTAGAGAATATAGTGTTATCACAAAATTAAAGGAACTATACTATGTACTACAAGTAGATTCTAGAGAATATAGTGTTATCACAAAATTAAAGGAACTATACTATGTACTACAAGTAGATTCTAGAGAATATAGTGTTATCACAAAATTAAAGGAACTATACTGTGTACTACAAGTAGATTCTAGAGAATATAGTGTTATCACAAAATTAAAGGAACTATACTATGTACTACAAGTAGATTCTAGAGAATATAGTGTTATCACAAAATTAAAGGAACTATACTATGTACTACAAGTAGATTCTAGAGAATATAGTGTTATCACAAAATTAAAGGAACTATACTGTGTACTACAAGTAGATTCTAGAGAATATAGTGTTATCACAAAATTAAAGGAACTATACTATGTACTACAAGTAGATTCTAGAGAATATAGTGTTATCACAAAATTAAAGGAACTATACTATGTACTACAAGTAGATTCTAGAGAATATAGTGTTATCACAAAATTAAAGGAACTATACTATGTACTACAAGTAGATTCTAGAGAATATAGTGTTATCACAAAATTAAAGGAACTATACTATGTACTACAAGTAGATTCTAGAGAATATAGTGTTATCACAAAATTAAAGGAACTATACTGTGTACTACAAGTAGATTCTAGAGAATATAGTGTTATCACAAAATTAAAGGAACTATACTGTGTACTACAAGTAGATTCTAGAGAATATAGTGTTATCACAAAATTAAAGGAACTATACTGTGTACTACAAGTAGATTCTAGAGAATATAGTGTTATCACAAAATTAAAGGAACTATACTGTGTACTACAAGTAGATTCTAGAGAATATAGTGTTATCACAAAATTAAAGGAACTATACTGTGTACTACAAGTAGATTCTAGAGAATATAGTGTTATCACAAAATTAAAGGAACTATACTGTGTACTACAAGTAGATTCTAGAGAATATAGTGTTATCACAAAATTAAAGGAACTATACTGTGTACTACAAGTAGATTCTAGAGAATATAGTGTTATCACAAAATTAAAGGAACTATACTATGTACTACAAGTAGATTCTAGAGAATATAGTGTTATCACAAAATTAAAGGAACTATACTGTGTACTACAAGTAGATTCTAGAGAATATAGTGTTATCACAAAATTAAAGGAACTATACTATGTACTACAAGTAGATTCTAGAGAATATAGTGTTATCACAAAATTAAAGGAACTATACTGTGTACTACAAGTAGATTCTAGAGAATATAGTGTTATCACAAAATTAAAGGAACTATACTATGTACTACAAGTAGATTCTAGAGAATATAGTGTTATCACAAAATTAAAGGAACTATACTATGTACTACAAGTAGATTCTAGAGAATATAGTGTTATCACAAAATTAAAGGAACTATACTATGTACTACAAGTAGATTCTAGAGAATATAGTGTTATCACAAAATTAAAGGAACTATACTATGTACTACAAGTAGATTCTAGAGAATATAGTGTTATCACAAAATTAAAGGAACTATACTATGTACTACAAGTAGATTCTAGAGAATATAGTGTTATCACAAAATTAAAGGAACTATACTGTGTACTACAAGTAGATTCTAGAGAATATAGTGTTATCACAAAATTAAAGGAACTATACTGTGTACTACAAGTAGATTCTAGAGAATATAGTGTTATCACAAAATTAAAGGAACTATACTGTGTACTACAAGTAGATTCTAGAGAATATAGTGTTATCACAAAATTAAAGGAACTATACTGTGTACTACAAGTAGATTCTAGAGAATATAGTGTTATCACAAAATTAAAGGAACTATACTGTGTACTACAAGTAGATTCTAGAGAATATAGTGTTATCACAAAATTAAAGGAACTATACTGTGTACTACAAGTAGATTCTAGAGAATATAGTGTTATCACAAAATTAAAGGAACTATACTATGTACTACAAGTAGATTCTAGAGAATATAGTGTTATCACAAAATTAAAGGAACTATACTATGTACTACAAGTAGATTCTAGAGAATATAGTGTTATCACAAAATTAAAGGAACTATACTGTGTACTACAAGTAGATTCTAGAGAATATAGTGTTATCACAAAATTAAAGGAACTATACTATGTACTACAAGTAGATTCTAGAGAATATAGTGTTATCACAAAATTAAAGGAACTATACTATGTACTACAAGTAGATTCTAGAGAATATAGTGTTATCACAAAATTAAAGGAACTATACTATGTACTACAAGTAGATTCTAGAGAATATAGTGTTATCACAAAATTAAAGGAACTATACTGTGTACTACAAGTAGATTCTAGAGAATATAGTGTTATCACAAAATTAAAGGAACTATACTATGTACTACAAGTAGATTCTAGAGAATATAGTGTTATCACAAAATTAAAGGAACTATACTATGTACTACAAGTAGATTCTAGAGAATATAGTGTTATCACAAAATTAAAGGAACTATACTATGTACTACAAGTAGATTCTAGAGAATATAGTGTTATCACAAAATTAAAGGAACTATACTATGTACTACAAGTAGATTCTAGAGAATATAGTGTTATCACAAAATTAAAGGAACTATACTATGTACTACAAGTAGATTCTAGAGAATATAGTGTTATCACAAAATTAAAGGAACTATACTGTGTACTACAAGTAGATTCTAGAGAATATAGTGTTATCACAAAATTAAAGGAACTATACTATGTACTACAAGTAGATTCTAGAGAATATAGTGTTATCACAAAATTAAAGGAACTATACTATGTACTACAAGTAGATTCTAGAGAATATAGTGTTATCACAAAATTAAAGGAACTATACTATGTACTACAAGTAGATTCTAGAGAATATAGTGTTATCACAAAATTAAAGGAACTATACTATGTACTACAAGTAGATTCTAGAGAATATAGTGTTATCACAAAATTAAAGGAACTATACTATGTACTACAAGTAGATTCTAGAGAATATAGTGTTATCACAAAATTAAAGGAACTATACTATGTACTACAAGTAGATTCTAGAGAATATAGTGTTATCACAAAATTAAAGGAACTATACTATGTACTACAAGTAGATTCTAGAGAATATAGTGTTATCACAAAATTAAAGGAACTATACTATGTACTACAAGTAGATTCTAGAGAATATAGTGTTATCACAAAATTAAAGGAACTATACTGTGTACTACAAGTAGATTCTAGAGAATATAGTGTTATCACAAAATTAAAGGAACTATACTATGTACTACAAGTAGATTCTAGAGAATATAGTGTTATCACAAAATTAAAGGAACTATACTGTGTACTACAAGTAGATTCTAGAGAATATAGTGTTATCACAAAATTAAAGGAACTATACTGTGTACTACAAGTAGATTCTAGAGAATATAGTGTTATCACAAAATTAAAGGAACTATACTGTGTACTACAAGTAGATTCTAGAGAATATAGTGTTATCACAAAATTAAAGGAACTATACTGTGTACTACAAGTAGATTCTAGAGAATATAGTGTTATCACAAAATTAAAGGAACTATACTATGTACTACAAGTAGATTCTAGAGAATATAGTGTTATCACAAAATTAAAGGAACTATACTGTGTACTACAAGTAGATTCTAGAGAATATAGTGTTATCACAAAATTAAAGGAACTATACTGTGTACTACAAGTAGATTCTAGAGAATATAGTGTTATCACAAAATTAAAGGAACTATACTGTGTACTACAAGTAGATTCTAGAGAATATAGTGTTATCACAAAATTAAAGGAACTATACTGTGTACTACAAGTAGATTCTAGAGAATATAGTGTTATCACAAAATTAAAGGAACTATACTGTGTACTACAAGTAGATTCTAGAGAATATAGTGTTATCACAAAATTAAAGGAACTATACTATGTACTACAAGTAGATTCTAGAGAATATAGTGTTATCACAAAATTAAAGGAACTATACTGTGTACTACAAGTAGATTCTAGAGAATATAGTGTTATCACAAAATTAAAGGAACTATACTGTGTACTACAAGTAGATTCTAGAGAATATAGTGTTATCACAAAATTAAAGGAACTATACTATGTACTACAAGTAGATTCTAGAGAATATAGTGTTATCACAAAATTAAAGGAACTATACTATGTACTACAAGTAGATTCTAGAGAATATAGTGTTATCACAAAATTAAAGGAACTATACTATGTACTACAAGTAGATTCTAGAGAATATAGTGTTATCACAAAATTAAAGGAACTATACTGTGTACTACAAGTAGATTCTAGAGAATATAGTGTTATCACAAAATTAAAGGAACTATACTGTGTACTACAAGTAGATTCTAGAGAATATAGTGTTATCACAAAATTAAAGGAACTATACTATGTACTACAAGTAGATTCTAGAGAATATAGTGTTATCACAAAATTAAAGGAACTATACTATGTACTACAAGTAGATTCTAGAGAATATAGTGTTATCACAAAATTAAAGGAACTATACTATGTACTACAAGTAGATTCTAGAGAATATAGTGTTATCACAAAATTAAAGGAACTATACTATGTACTACAAGTAGATTCTAGAGAATATAGTGTTATCACAAAATTAAAGGAACTATACTATGTACTACAAGTAGATTCTAGAGAATATAGTGTTATCACAAAATTAAAGGAACTATACTGTGTACTACAAGTAGATTCTAGAGAATATAGTGTTATCACAAAATTAAAGGAACTATACTGTGTACTACAAGTAGATTCTAGAGAATATAGTGTTATCACAAAATTAAAGGAACTATACTATGTACTACAAGTAGATTCTAGAGAATATAGTGTTATCACAAAATTAAAGGAACTATACTATGTACTACAAGTAGATTCTAGAGAATATAGTGTTATCACAAAATTAAAGGAACTATACTATGTACTACAAGTAGATTCTAGAGAATATAGTGTTATCACAAAATTAAAGGAACTATACTATGTACTACAAGTAGATTCTAGAGAATATAGTGTTATTATCACAAAATTAAAGGAACTATACTGTGTACTACAAGTAGATTCTAGAGAATATAGTGTTATCACAAAATTAAAGGAACTATACTGTGTACTACAAGTAGATTCTAGAGAATATAGTGTTATCACAAAATTAAAGGAACTATACTATGTACTACAAGTAGATTCTAGAGAATATAGTGTTATCACAAAATTAAAGGAACTATACTATGTACTACAAGTAGATTCTAGAGAATATAGTGTTATCACAAAATTAAAGGAACTATACTATGTACTACAAGTAGATTCTAGAGAATATAGTGTTATCACAAAATTAAAGGAACTATACTATGTACTACAAGTAGATTCTAGAGAATATAGTGTTATCACAAAATTAAAGGAACTATACTGTGTACTACAAGTAGATTCTAGAGAATATAGTGTTATCACAAAATTAAAGGAACTATACTGTGTACTACAAGTAGATTCTAGAGAATATAGTGTTATCACAAAATTAAAGGAACTATACTGTGTACTACAAGTAGATTCTAGAGAATATAGTGTTATCACAAAATTAAAGGAACTATACTGTGTACTACAAGTAGATTCTAGAGAATATAGTGTTATCACAAAATTAAAGGAACTATACTATGTACTACAAGTAGATTCTAGAGAATATAGTGTTATCACAAAATTAAAGGAACTATACTGTGTACTACAAGTAGATTCTAGAGAATATAGTGTTATCACAAAATTAAAGGAACTATACTGTGTACTACAAGTAGATTCTAGAGAATATAGTGTTATCACAAAATTAAAGGAACTATACTGTGTACTACAAGTAGATTCTAGAGAATATAGTGTTATCACAAAATTAAAGGAACTATACTATGTACTACAAGTAGATTCTAGAGAATATAGTGTTATCACAAAATTAAAGGAACTATACTATGTACTACAAGTAGATTCTAGAGAATATAGTGTTATCACAAAATTAAAGGAACTATACTGTGTACTACAAGTAGATTCTAGAGAATATAGTGTTATCACAAAATTAAAGGAACTATACTATGTACTACAAGTAGATTCTAGAGAATATAGTGTTATCACAAAATTAAAGGAACTATACTATGTACTACAAGTAGATTCTAGAGAATATAGTGTTATCACAAAATTAAAGGAACTATACTATGTACTACAAGTAGATTCTAGAGAATATAGTGTTATCACAAAATTAAAGGAACTATACTGTGTACTACAAGTAGATTCTAGAGAATATAGTGTTATCACAAAATTAAAGGAACTATACTGTGTACTACAAGTAGATTCTAGAGAATATAGTGTTATCACAAAATTAAAGGAACTATACTGTGTACTACAAGTAGATTCTAGAGAATATAGTGTTATCACAAAATTAAAGGAACTATACTGTGTACTACAAGTAGATTCTAGAGAATATAGTGTTATCACAAAATTAAAGGAACTATACTGTGTACTACAAGTAGATTCTAGAGAATATAGTGTTATCACAAAATTAAAGGAACTATACTATGTACTACAAGTAGATTCTAGAGAATATAGTGTTATCACAAAATTAAAGGAACTATACTGTGTACTACAAGTAGATTCTAGAGAATATAGTGTTATCACAAAATTAAAGGAACTATACTGTGTACTACAAGTAGATTCTAGAGAATATAGTGTTATCACAAAATTAAAGGAACTATACTGTGTACTACAAGTAGATTCTAGAGAATATAGTGTTATCACAAAATTAAAGGAACTATACTGTGTACTACAAGTAGATTCTAGAGAATATAGTGTTATCACAAAATTAAAGGAACTATACTATGTACTACAAGTAGATTCTAGAGAATATAGTGTTATCACAAAATTAAAGGAACTATACTATGTACTACAAGTAGATTCTAGAGAATATAGTGTTATCACAAAATTAAAGGAACTATACTATGTACTACAAGTAGATTCTAGAGAATATAGTGTTATCACAAAATTAAAGGAACTATACTATGTACTACAAGTAGATTCTAGAGAATATAGTGTTATCACAAAATTAAAGGAACTATACTATGTACTACAAGTAGATTCTAGAGAATATAGTGTTATCACAAAATTAAAGGAACTATACTGTGTACTACAAGTAGATTCTAGAGAATATAGTGTTATCACAAAATTAAAGGAACTATACTGTGTACTACAAGTAGATTCTAGAGAATATAGTGTTATCACAAAATTAAAGGAACTATACTATGTACTACAAGTAGATTCTAGAGAATATAGTGTTATCACAAAATTAAAGGAACTATACTATGTACTACAAGTAGATTCTAGAGAATATAGTGTTATCACAAAATTAAAGGAACTATACTATGTACTACAAGTAGATTCTAGAGAATATAGTGTTATCACAAAATTAAAGGAACTATACTATGTACTACAAGTAGATTCTAGAGAATATAGTGTTATCACAAAATTAAAGGAACTATACTATGTACTACAAGTAGATTCTAGAGAATATAGTGTTATCACAAAATTAAAGGAACTATACTATGTACTACAAGTAGATTCTAGAGAATATAGTGTTATCACAAAATTAAAGGAACTATACTATGTACTACAAGTAGATTCTAGAGAATATAGTGTTATCACAAAATTAAAGGAACTATACTATGTACTACAAGTAGATTCTAGAGAATATAGTGTTATCACAAAATTAAAGGAACTATACTATGTACTACAAGTAGATTCTAGAGAATATAGTGTTATCACAAAATTAAAGGAACTATACTATGTACTACAAGTAGATTCTAGAGAATATAGTGTTATCACAAAATTAAAGGAACTATACTGTGTACTACAAGTAGATTCTAGAGAATATAGTGTTATCACAAAATTAAAGGAACTATACTATGTACTACAAGTAGATTCTAGAGAATATAGTGTTATCACAAAATTAAAGGAACTATACTGTGTACTACAAGTAGATTCTAGAGAATATAGTGTTATCACAAAATTAAAGGAACTATACTGTGTACTACAAGTAGATTCTAGAGAATATAGTGTTATCACAAAATTAAAGGAACTATACTGTGTACTACAAGTAGATTCTAGAGAATATAGTGTTATCACAAAATTAAAGGAACTATACTGTGTACTACAAGTAGATTCTAGAGAATATAGTGTTATCACAAAATTAAAGGAACTATACTATGTACTACAAGTAGATTCTAGAGAATATAGTGTTATCACAAAATTAAAGGAACTATACTATGTACTACAAGTAGATTCTAGAGAATATAGTGTTATCACAAAATTAAAGGAACTATACTGTGTACTACAAGTAGATTCTAGAGAATATAGTGTTATCACAAAATTAAAGGAACTATACTGTGTACTACAAGTAGATTCTAGAGAATATAGTGTTATCACAAAATTAAAGGAACTATACTATGTACTACAAGTAGATTCTAGAGAATATAGTGTTATCACAAAATTAAAGGAACTATACTATGTACTACAAGTAGATTCTAGAGAATATAGTGTTATCACAAAATTAAAGGAACTATACTATGTACTACAAGTAGATTCTAGAGAATATAGTGTTATCACAAAATTAAAGGAACTATACTATGTACTACAAGTAGATTCTAGAGAATATAGTGTTATCACAAAATTAAAGGAACTATACTATGTACTACAAGTAGATTCTAGAGAATATAGTGTTATCACAAAATTAAAGGAACTATACTATGTACTACAAGTAGATTCTAGAGAATATAGTGTTATCACAAAATTAAAGGAACTATACTATGTACTACAAGTAGATTCTAGAGAATATAGTGTTATCACAAAATTAAAGGAACTATACTATGTACTACAAGTAGATTCTAGAGAATATAGTGTTATCACAAAATTAAAGGAACTATACTGTGTACTACAAGTAGATTCTAGAGAATATAGTGTTATCACAAAATTAAAGGAACTATACTGTGTACTACAAGTAGATTCTAGAGAATATAGTGTTATCACAAAATTAAAGGAACTATACTGTGTACTACAAGTAGATTCTAGAGAATATAGTGTTATCACAAAATTAAAGGAACTATACTATGTACTACAAGTAGATTCTAGAGAATATAGTGTTATCACAAAATTAAAGGAACTATACTATGTACTACAAGTAGATTCTAGAGAATATAGTGTTATCACAAAATTAAAGGAACTATACTATGTACTACAAGTAGATTCTAGAGAATATAGTGTTATCACAAAATTAAAGGAACTATACTATGTACTACAAGTAGATTCTAGAGAATATAGTGTTATCACAAAATTAAAGGAACTATACTGTGTACTACAAGTAGATTCTAGAGAATATAGTGTTATCACAAAATTAAAGGAACTATACTATGTACTACAAGTAGATTCTAGAGAATATAGTGTTATCACAAAATTAAAGGAACTATACTATGTACTACAAGTAGATTCTAGAGAATATAGTGTTATCACAAAATTAAAGGAACTATACTGTGTACTACAAGTAGATTCTAGAGAATATAGTGTTATCACAAAATTAAAGGAACTATACTATGTACTACAAGTAGATTCTAGAGAATATAGTGTTATCACAAAATTAAAGGAACTATACTGTGTACTACAAGTAGATTCTAGAGAATATAGTGTTATCACAAAATTAAAGGAACTATACTGTGTACTACAAGTAGATTCTAGAGAATATAGTGTTATCACAAAATTAAAGGAACTATACTGTGTACTACAAGTAGATTCTAGAGAATATAGTGTTATCACAAAATTAAAGGAACTATACTGTGTACTACAAGTAGATTCTAGAGAATATAGTGTTATCACAAAATTAAAGGAACTATACTATGTACTACAAGTAGATTCTAGAGAATATAGTGTTATCACAAAATTAAAGGAACTATACTATGTACTACAAGTAGATTCTAGAGAATATAGTGTTATCACAAAATTAAAGGAACTATACTGTGTACTACAAGTAGATTCTAGAGAATATAGTGTTATCACAAAATTAAAGGAACTATACTATGTACTACAAGTAGATTCTAGAGAATATAGTGTTATCACAAAATTAAAGGAACTATACTATGTACTACAAGTAGATTCTAGAGAATATAGTGTTATCACAAAATTAAAGGAACTATACTGTGTACTACAAGTAGATTCTAGAGAATATAGTGTTATCACAAAATTAAAGGAACTATACTGATTCTAGAGAATACTACAAGTAGATTCTAGAGAATATAGTGTTATCACAAAATTAAAGGAACTATACTGTGTACTACAAGTAGATTCTAGAGAATATAGTGTTATCACAAAATTAAAGGAACTATACTGTGTACTACAAGTAGATTCTAGAGAATATAGTGTTATCACAAAATTAAAGGAACTATACTGTGTACTACAAGTAGATTCTAGAGAATATAGTGTTATCACAAAATTAAAGGAACTATACTGTGTACTACAAGTAGATTCTAGAGAATATAGTGTTATCACAAAATTAAAGGAACTATACTATGTACTACAAGTAGATTCTAGAGAATATAGTGTTATCACAAAATTAAAGGAACTATACTGTGTACTACAAGTAGATTCTAGAGAATATAGTGTTATCACAAAATTAAAGGAACTATACTGTGTACTACAAGTAGATTCTAGAGAATATAGTGTTATCACAAAATTAAAGGAACTATACTGTGTACTACAAGTAGATTCTAGAGAATATAGTGTTATCACAAAATTAAAGGAACTATACTATGTACTACAAGTAGATTCTAGAGAATATAGTGTTATCACAAAATTAAAGGAACTATACTGTGTACTACAAGTAGATTCTAGAGAATATAGTGTTATCACAAAATTAAAGGAACTATACTATGTACTACAAGTAGATTCTAGAGAATATAGTGTTATCACAAAATTAAAGGAACTATACTGTGTACTACAAGTAGATTCTAGAGAATATAGTGTTATCACAAAATTAAAGGAACTATACTATGTACTACAAGTAGATTCTAGAGAATATAGTGTTATCACAAAATTAAAGGAACTATACTATGTACTACAAGTAGATTCTAGAGAATATAGTGTTATCACAAAATTAAAGGAACTATACTATGTACTACAAGTAGATTCTAGAGAATATAGTGTTATCACAAAATTAAAGGAACTATACTATGTACTACAAGTAGATTCTAGAGAATATAGTGTTATCACAAAATTAAAGGAACTATACTGTGTACTACAAGTAGATTCTAGAGAATATAGTGTTATCACAAAATTAAAGGAACTATACTATGTACTACAAGTAGATTCTAGAGAATATAGTGTTATCACAAAATTAAAGGAACTATACTGTGTACTACAAGTAGATTCTAGAGAATATAGTGTTATCACAAAATTAAAGGAACTATACTGTGTACTACAAGTAGATTCTAGAGAATATAGTGTTATCACAAAATTAAAGGAACTATACTATGTACTACAAGTAGATTCTAGAGAATATAGTGTTATCACAAAATTAAAGGAACTATACTATGTACTACAAGTAGATTCTAGAGAATATAGTGTTATCACAAAATTAAAGGAACTATACTATGTACTACAAGTAGATTCTAGAGAATATAGTGTTATCACAAAATTAAAGGAACTATACTATGTACTACAAGTAGATTCTAGAGAATATAGTGTTATCACAAAATTAAAGGAACTATACTATGTACTACAAGTAGATTCTAGAGAATATAGTGTTATCACAAAATTAAAGGAACTATACTGTGTACTACAAGTAGATTCTAGAGAATATAGTGTTATCACAAAATTAAAGGAACTATACTATGTACTACAAGTAGATTCTAGAGAATATAGTGTTATCACAAAATTAAAGGAACTATACTATGTACTACAAGTAGATTCTAGAGAATATAGTGTTATCACAAAATTAAAGGAACTATACTGTGTACTACAAGTAGATTCTAGAGAATATAGTGTTATCACAAAATTAAAGGAACTATACTATGTACTACAAGTAGATTCTAGAGAATATAGTGTTATCACAAAATTAAAGGAACTATACTATGTACTACAAGTAGATTCTAGAGAATATAGTGTTATCACAAAATTAAAGGAACTATACTGTGTACTACAAGTAGATTCTAGAGAATATAGTGTTATCACAAAATTAAAGGAACTATACTGTGTACTACAAGTAGATTCTAGAGAATATAGTGTTATCACAAAATTAAAGGAACTATACTATGTACTACAAGTAGATTCTAGAGAATATAGTGTTATCACAAAATTAAAGGAACTATACTATGTACTACAAGTAGATTCTAGAGAATATAGTGTTATCACAAAATTAAAGGAACTATACTGTGTACTACAAGTAGATTCTAGAGAATATAGTGTTATCACAAAATTAAAGGAACTATACTATGTACTACAAGTAGATTCTAGAGAATATAGTGTTATCACAAAATTAAAGGAACTATACTATGTACTACAAGTAGATTCTAGAGAATATAGTGTTATCACAAAATTAAAGGAACTATACTATGTACTACAAGTAGATTCTAGAGAATATAGTGTTATCACAAAATTAAAGGAACTATACTGTGTACTACAAGTAGATTCTAGAGAATATAGTGTTATCACAAAATTAAAGGAACTATACTGTGTACTACAAGTAGATTCTAGAGAATATAGTGTTATCACAAAATTAAAGGAACTATACTGTGTACTACAAGTAGATTCTAGAGAATATAGTGTTATCACAAAATTAAAGGAACTATACTGTGTACTACAAGTAGATTCTAGAGAATATAGTGTTATCACAAAATTAAAGGAACTATACTATGTACTACAAGTAGATTCTAGAGAATATAGTGTTATCACAAAATTAAAGGAACTATACTATGTACTACAAGTAGATTCTAGAGAATATAGTGTTATCACAAAATTAAAGGAACTATACTGTGTACTACAAGTAGATTCTAGAGAATATAGTGTTATCACAAAATTAAAGGAACTATACTATGTACTACAAGTAGATTCTAGAGAATATAGTGTTATCACAAAATTAAAGGAACTATACTATGTACTACAAGTAGATTCTAGAGAATATAGTGTTATCACAAAATTAAAGGAACTATACTATGTACTACAAGTAGATTCTAGAGAATATAGTGTTATCACAAAATTAAAGGAACTATACTATGTACTACAAGTAGATTCTAGAGAATATAGTGTTATCACAAAATTAAAGGAACTATACTATGTACTACAAGTAGATTCTAGAGAATATAGTGTTATCACAAAATTAAAGGAACTATACTATGTACTACAAGTAGATTCTAGAGAATATAGTGTTATCACAAAATTAAAGGAACTATACTGTGTACTACAAGTAGATTCTAGAGAATATAGTGTTATCACAAAATTAAAGGAACTATACTATGTACTACAAGTAGATTCTAGAGAATATAGTGTTATCACAAAATTAAAGGAACTATACTATGTACTACAAGTAGATTCTAGAGAATATAGTGTTATCACAAAATTAAAGGAACTATACTATGTACTACAAGTAGATTCTAGAGAATATAGTGTTATCACAAAATTAAAGGAACTATACTATGTACTACAAGTAGATTCTAGAGAATATAGTGTTATCACAAAATTAAAGGAACTATACTATGTACTACAAGTAGATTCTAGAGAATATAGTGTTATCACAAAATTAAAGGAACTATACTATGTACTACAAGTAGATTCTAGAGAATATAGTGTTATCACAAAATTAAAGGAACTATACTATGTACTACAAGTAGATTCTAGAGAATATAGTGTTATCACAAAATTAAAGGAACTATACTATGTACTACAAGTAGATTCTAGAGAATATAGTGTTATCACAAAATTAAAGGAACTATACTATGTACTACAAGTAGATTCTAGAGAATATAGTGTTATCACAAAATTAAAGGAACTATACTGTGTACTACAAGTAGATTCTAGAGAATATAGTGTTATCACAAAATTAAAGGAACTATACTGTGTACTACAAGTAGATTCTAGAGAATATAGTGTTATCACAAAATTAAAGGAACTATACTGTGTACTACAAGTAGATTCTAGAGAATATAGTGTTATCACAAAATTAAAGGAACTATACTGTGTACTACAAGTAGATTCTAGAGAATATAGTGTTATCACAAAATTAAAGGAACTATACTGTGTACTACAAGTAGATTCTAGAGAATATAGTGTTATCACAAAATTAAAGGAACTATACTGTGTACTACAAGTAGATTCTAGAGAATATAGTGTTATCACAAAATTAAAGGAACTATACTATGTACTACAAGTAGATTCTAGAGAATATAGTGTTATCACAAAATTAAAGGAACTATACTGTGTACTACAAGTAGATTCTAGAGAATATAGTGTTATCACAAAATTAAAGGAACTATACTGTGTACTACAAGTAGATTCTAGAGAATATAGTGTTATCACAAAATTAAAGGAACTATACTATGTACTACAAGTAGATTCTAGAGAATATAGTGTTATCACAAAATTAAAGGAACTATACTGTGTACTACAAGTAGATTCTAGAGAATATAGTGTTATCACAAAATTAAAGGAACTATACTGTGTACTACAAGTAGATTCTAGAGAATATAGTGTTATCACAAAATTAAAGGAACTATACTATGTACTACAAGTAGATTCTAGAGAATATAGTGTTATCACAAAATTAAAGGAACTATACTATGTACTACAAGTAGATTCTAGAGAATATAGTGTTATCACAAAATTAAAGGAACTATACTATGTACTACAAGTAGATTCTAGAGAATATAGTGTTATCACAAAATTAAAGGAACTATACTATGTACTACAAGTAGATTCTAGAGAATATAGTGTTATCACAAAATTAAAGGAACTATACTATGTACTACAAGTAGATTCTAGAGAATATAGTGTTATCACAAAATTAAAGGAACTATACTGTGTACTACAAGTAGATTCTAGAGAATATAGTGTTATCACAAAATTAAAGGAACTATACTATGTACTACAAGTAGATTCTAGAGAATATAGTGTTATCACAAAATTAAAGGAACTATACTGTGTACTACAAGTAGATTCTAGAGAATATAGTGTTATCACAAAATTAAAGGAACTATACTGTGTACTACAAGTAGATTCTAGAGAATATAGTGTTATCACAAAATTAAAGGAACTATACTATGTACTACAAGTAGATTCTAGAGAATATAGTGTTATCACAAAATTAAAGGAACTATACTATGTACTACAAGTAGATTCTAGAGAATATAGTGTTATCACAAAATTAAAGGAACTATACTATGTACTACAAGTAGATTCTAGAGAATATAGTGTTATCACAAAATTAAAGGAACTATACTATGTACTACAAGTAGATTCTAGAGAATATAGTGTTATCACAAAATTAAAGGAACTATACTATGTACTACAAGTAGATTCTAGAGAATATAGTGTTATCACAAAATTAAAGGAACTATACTGTGTACTACAAGTAGATTCTAGAGAATATAGTGTTATCACAAAATTAAAGGAACTATACTGTGTACTACAAGTAGATTCTAGAGAATATAGTGTTATCACAAAATTAAAGGAACTATACTGTGTACTACAAGTAGATTCTAGAGAATATAGTGTTATCACAAAATTAAAGGAACTATACTGTGTACTACAAGTAGATTCTAGAGAATATAGTGTTATCACAAAATTAAAGGAACTATACTGTGTACTACAAGTAGATTCTAGAGAATATAGTGTTATCACAAAATTAAAGGAACTATACTGTGTACTACAAGTAGATTCTAGAGAATATAGTGTTATCACAAAATTAA
Source organism: Tachypleus tridentatus (assembly GCF_004210375.1). NCBI lineage: Eukaryota > Metazoa > Arthropoda > Merostomata > Xiphosura > Limulidae > Tachypleus > Tachypleus tridentatus. Next base: position 9,215,358 of record NC_134828.1, read on the forward strand.
AGGAACTATACTATGTACTACAAGTAGATTCTAGAGAATATAGTGTTATCACAAAATTAAAGGAACTATACTATGTACTACAAGTAGATTCTAGAGAATATAGTGTTATCACAAAATTAAAGGAACTATACTGTGTACTACAAGTAGATTCTAGAGAATATAGTGTTATCACAAAATTAAAGGAACTATACTATGTACTACAAGTAGATTCTAGAGAATATAGTGTTATCACAAAATTAAAGGAACTATACTGTGTACTACAAGTAGATTCTAGAGAATATAGTGTTATCACAAAATTAAAGGAACTATACTATGTACTACAAGTAGATTCTAGAGAATATAGTGTTATCACAAAATTAAAGGAACTATACTGTGTACTACAAGTAGATTCTAGAGAATATAGTGTTATCACAAAATTAAAGGAACTATACTATGTACTACAAGTAGATTCTAGAGAATATAGTGTTATCACAAAATTAAAGGAACTATACTGTGTACTACAAGTAGATTCTAGAGAATATAGTGTTATCACAAAATTAAAGGAACTATACTATGTACTACAAGTAGATTCTAGAGAATATAGTGTTATCACAAAATTAAAGGAACTATACTGTGTACTACAAGTAGATTCTAGAGAATATAGTGTTATCACAAAATTAAAGGAACTATACTGTGTACTACAAGTAGATTCTAGAGAATATAGTGTTATCACAAAATTAAAGGAACTATACTGTGTACTACAAGTAGATTCTAGAGAATATAGTGTTATCACAAAATTAAAGGAACTATACTATGTACTACAAGTAGATTCTAGAGAATATAGTGTTATCACAAAATTAAAGGAACTATACTATGTACTACAAGTAGATTCTAGAGAATATAGTGTTATCACAAAATTAAAGGAACTATACTATGTACTACAAGTAGATTCTAGAGAATATAGTGTTATCACAAAATTAAAGGAACTATACTATGTACTACAAGTAGATTCTAGAGAATATAGTGTTATCACAAAATTAAAGGAACTATACTGTGTACTACAAGTAGATTCTAGAGAATATAGTGTTATCACAAAATTAAAGGAACTATACTGTGTACTACAAGTAGATTCTAGAGAATATAGTGTTATCACAAAATTAAAGGAACTATACTATGTACTACAAGTAGATTCTAGAGAATATAGTGTTATCACAAAATTAAAGGAACTATACTGTGTACTACAAGTAGATTCTAGAGAATATAGTGTTATCACAAAATTAAAGGAACTATACTATGTACTACAAGTAGATTCTAGAGAATATAGTGTTATCACAAAATTAAAGGAACTATACTATGTACTACAAGTAGATTCTAGAGAATATAGTGTTATCACAAAATTAAAGGAACTATACTATGTACTACAAGTAGATTCTAGAGAATATAGTGTTATCACAAAATTAAAGGAACTATACTGTGTACTACAAGTAGATTCTAGAGAATATAGTGTTATCACAAAATTAAAGGAACTATACTATGTACTACAAGTAGATTCTAGAGAATATAGTGTTATCACAAAATTAAAGGAACTATACTGTGTACTACAAGTAGATTCTAGAGAATATAGTGTTATCACAAAATTAAAGGAACTATACTGTGTACTACAAGTAGATTCTAGAGAATATAGTGTTATCACAAAATTAAAGGAACTATACTGTGTACTACAAGTAGATTCTAGAGAATATAGTGTTATCACAAAATTAAAGGAACTATACTGTATACTACAAGTAGATTCTAGAGAATATAGTGTTATCACAAAATTAAAGGAACTATACTGTACTACAAGTACTACAAGTAGATTCTAGAGAATATAGTGTTATCACAAAATTAAAGGAACTATACTATGTACTACAAGTAGATTCTAGAGAATATAGTGTTATCACAAAATTAAAGGAACTATACTGTGTACTACAAGTAGATTCTAGAGAATATAGTGTTATCACAAAATTAAAGGAACTATACTATGTACTACAAGTAGATTCTAGAGAATATAGTGTTATCACAAAATTAAAGGAACTATACTATGTACTACAAGTAGATTCTAGAGAATATAGTGTTATCACAAAATTAAAGGAACTATACTATGTACTACAAGTAGATTCTAGAGAATATAGTGTTATCACAAAATTAAAGGAACTATACTATGTACTACAAGTAGATTCTAGAGAATATAGTGTTATCACAAAATTAAAGGAACTATACTATAGTGTACTACAAGTAGATTCTAGAGAATATAGTGTTATCACAAAATTAAAGGAACTATACTGTGTACTACAAGTAGATTCTAGAGAATATAGTGTTATCACAAAATTAAAGGAACTATACTATGTACTACAAGTAGATTCTAGAGAATATAGTGTTATCACAAAATTAAAGGAACTATACTATGTACTACAAGTAGATTCTAGAGAATATAGTGTTATCACAAAATTAAAGGAACTATACTGTGTACTACAAGTAGATTCTAGAGAATATAGTGTTATCACAAAATTAAAGGAACTATACTGTGTACTACAAGTAGATTCTAGAGAATATAGTGTTATCACAAAATTAAAGGAACTATACTATGTACTACAAGTAGATTCTAGAGAATATAGTGTTATCACAAAATTAAAGGAACTATACTATGTACTACAAGTAGATTCTAGAGAATATAGTGTTATCACAAAATTAAAGGAACTATACTATGTACTACAAGTAGATTCTAGAGAATATAGTGTTATCACAAAATTAAAGGAACTATACTATGTACTACAAGTAGATTCTAGAGAATATAGTGTTATCACAAAATTAAAGGAACTATACTATGTACTACAAGTAGATTCTAGAGAATATAGTGTTATCACAAAATTAAAGGAACTATACTATGTACTACAAGTAGATTCTAGAGAATATAGTGTTATCACAAAATTAAAGGAACTATACTGTGTACTACAAGTAGATTCTAGAGAATATAGTGTTATCACAAAATTAAAGGAACTATACTATGTACTACAAGTAGATTCTAGAGAATATAGTGTTATCACAAAATTAAAGGAACTATACTATGTACTACAAGTAGATTCTAGAGAATATAGTGTTATCACAAAATTAAAGGAACTATACTATGTACTACAAGTAGATTCTAGAGAATATAGTGTTATCACAAAATTAAAGGAACTATACTATGTACTACAAGTAGATTCTAGAGAATATAGTGTTATCACAAAATTAAAGGAACTATACTGTGTACTACAAGTAGATTCTAGAGAATATAGTGTTATCACAAAATTAAAGGAACTATACTGTGTACTACAAGTAGATTCTAGAGAATATAGTGTTATCACAAAATTAAAGGAACTATACTATGTACTACAAGTAGATTCTAGAGAATATAGTGTTATCACAAAATTAAAGGAACTATACTATGTACTACAAGTAGATTCTAGAGAATATAGTGTTATCACAAAATTAAAGGAACTATACTGTATACTACAAGTAGATTCTAGAGAATATAGTGTTATCACAAAATTAAAAAACTATACTATGTATTACAAGTAGATTCTAGAGAATAAAGTGTTATCACAAAATTAAAGGAACTATACTATGTACTACAAGTAGATTCTAGAGAATATAGTGTTATCACAAAATTAAAGGAACTATACTATGTACTACAAGTAGATTCTAGAGAATATAGTGTTATCACAAAATTAAAGGAACTATACTGTGTACTACAAGTAGATTCTAGAGAATATAGTGTTATCACAAAATTAAAGGAACTATACTGTGTACTACAAGTAGATTCTAGAGAATATAGTGTTATCACAAAATTAAAGGAACTATACTGTGTACTACAAGTAGATTCTAGAGAATATAGTGTTATCACAAAATTAAAGGAACTATACTGTGTACTACAAGTAGATTCTAGAGAATATAGTGTTATCACAAAATTAAAGGAACTATACTATGTACTACAAGTAGATTCTAGAGAATATAGTGTTATCACAAAATTAAAGGAACTATACTATGTACTACAAGTAGATTCTAGAGAATATAGTGTTATCACAAAATTAAAGGAACTATACTGTGTACTACAAGTAGATTCTAGAGAATATAGTGTTATCACAAAATTAAAGGAACTATACTGTGTACTACAAGTAGATTCTAGAGAATATAGTGTTATCACAAAATTAAAGGAACTATACTGTGTACTACAAGTAGATTCTAGAGAATATAGTGTTATCACAAAATTAAAGGAACTATACTATGTACTACAAGTAGATTCTAGAGAATATAGTGTTATCACAAAATTAAAGGAACTATACTGTGTACTACAAGTAGATTCTAGAGAATATAGTGTTATCACAAAATTAAAGGAACTATACTATGTACTACAAGTAGATTCTAGAGAATATAGTGTTATCACAAAATTAAAGGAACTATACTGTGTACTACAAGTAGATTCTAGAGAATATAGTGTTATCACAAAATTAAAGGAACTATACTATGTACTACAAGTAGATTCTAGAGAATATAGTGTTATCACAAAATTAAAGGAACTATACTATGTACTACAAGTAGATTCTAGAGAATATAGTGTTATCACAAAATTAAAGGAACTATACTATGTACTACAAGTAGATTCTAGAGAATATAGTGTTATCACAAAATTAAAGGAACTATACTATGTACTACAAGTAGATTCTAGAGAATATAGTGTTATCACAAAATTAAAGGAACTATACTATGTACTACAAGTAGATTCTAGAGAATATAGTGTTATCACAAAATTAAAGGAACTATACTATGTACTACAAGTAGATTCTAGAGAATATAGTGTTATCACAAAATTAAAGGAACTATACTATGTACTACAAGTAGATTCTAGAGAATATAGTGTTATCACAAAATTAAAGGAACTATACTATGTACTACAAGTAGATTCTAGAGAATATAGTGTTATCACAAAATTAAAGGAACTATACTATGTACTACAAGTAGATTCTAGAGAATATAGTGTTATCACAAAATTAAAGGAACTATACTATGTACTACAAGTAGATTCTAGAGAATATAGTGTTATCACAAAATTAAAGGAACTATACTGTGTACTACAAGTAGATTCTAGAGAATATAGTGTTATCACAAAATTAAAGGAACTATACTATGTACTACAAGTAGATTCTAGAGAATATAGTGTTATCACAAAATTAAAGGAACTATACTGTGTACTACAAGTAGATTCTAGAGAATATAGTGTTATCACAAAATTAAAGGAACTATACTATGTACTACAAGTAGATTCTAGAGAATATAGTGTTATCACAAAATTAAAGGAACTATACTATGTACTACAAGTAGATTCTAGAGAATATAGTGTTATCACAAAATTAAAGGAACTATACTATGTACTACAAGTAGATTCTAGAGAATATAGTGTTATCACAAAATTAAAGGAACTATACTATGTACTACAAGTAGATTCTAGAGAATATAGTGTTATCACAAAATTAAAGGAACTATACTATGTACTACAAGTAGATTCTAGAGAATATAGTGTTATCACAAAATTAAAGGAACTATACTATGTACTACAAGTAGATTCTAGAGAATATAGTGTTATCACAAAATTAAAGGAACTATACTATGTACTACAAGTAGATTCTAGAGAATATAGTGTTATCACAAAATTAAAGGAACTATACTGTGTACTACAAGTAGATTCTAGAGAATATAGTGTTATCACAAAATTAAAGGAACTATACTGTGTACTACAAGTAGATTCTAGAGAATATAGTGTTATCACAAAATTAAAGGAACTATACTGTGTACTACAAGTAGATTCTAGAGAATATAGTGTTATCACAAAATTAAAGGAACTATACTGTGTACTACAAGTAGATTCTAGAGAATATAGTGTTATCACAAAATTAAAGGAACTATACTATGTACTACAAGTAGATTCTAGAGAATATAGTGTTATCACAAAATTAAAGGAACTATACTGTGTACTACAAGTAGATTCTAGAGAATATAGTGTTATCACAAAATTAAAGGAACTATACTGTGTACTACAAGTAGATTCTAGAGAATATAGTGTTATCACAAAATTAAAGGAACTATACTGTGTACTACAAGTAGATTCTAGAGAATATAGTGTTATCACAAAATTAAAGGAACTATACTATGTACTACAAGTAGATTCTAGAGAATATAGTGTTATCACAAAATTAAAGGAACTATACTATGTACTACAAGTAGATTCTAGAGAATATAGTGTTATCACAAAATTAAAGGAACTATACTGTGTACTACAAGTAGATTCTAGAGAATATAGTGTTATCACAAAATTAAAGGAACTATACTATGTACTACAAGTAGATTCTAGAGAATATAGTGTTATCACAAAATTAAAGGAACTATACTGTGTACTACAAGTAGATTCTAGAGAATATAGTGTTATCACAAAATTAAAGGAACTATACTATGTACTACAAGTAGATTCTAGAGAATATAGTGTTATCACAAAATTAAAGGAACTATACTATGTACTACAAGTAGATTCTAGAGAATATAGTGTTATCACAAAATTAAAGGAACTATACTATGTACTACAAGTAGATTCTAGAGAATATAGTGTTATCACAAAATTAAAGGAACTATACTGTGTACTACAAGTAGATTCTAGAGAATATAGTGTTATCACAAAATTAAAGGAACTATACTGTGTACTACAAGTAGATTCTAGAGAATATAGTGTTATCACAAAATTAAAGGAACTATACTGTGTACTACAAGTAGATTCTAGAGAATATAGTGTTATCACAAAATTAAAGGAACTATACTATGTACTACAAGTAGATTCTAGAGAATATAGTGTTATCACAAAATTAAAGGAACTATACTGTGTACTACAAGTAGATTCTAGAGAATATAGTGTTATCACAAAATTAAAGGAACTATACTATGTACTACAAGTAGATTCTAGAGAATATAGTGTTATCACAAAATTAAAGGAACTATACTGTGTACTACAAGTAGATTCTAGAGAATATAGTGTTATCACAAAATTAAAGGAACTATACTATGTACTACAAGTAGATTCTAGAGAATATAGTGTTATCACAAAATTAAAGGAACTATACTGTGTACTACAAGTAGATTCTAGAGAATATAGTGTTATCACAAAATTAAAGGAACTATACTATGTACTACAAGTAGATTCTAGAGAATATAGTGTTATCACAAAATTAAAGGAACTATACTGTGTACTACAAGTAGATTCTAGAGAATATAGTGTTATCACAAAATTAAAGGAACTATACTATGTACTACAAGTAGATTCTAGAGAATATAGTGTTATCACAAAATTAAAGGAACTATACTATGTACTACAAGTAGATTCTAGAGAATATAGTGTTATCACAAAATTAAAGGAACTATACTATGTACTACAAGTAGATTCTAGAGAATATAGTGTTATCACAAAATTAAAGGAACTATACTATGTACTACAAGTAGATTCTAGAGAATATAGTGTTATCACAAAATTAAAGGAACTATACTATGTACTACAAGTAGATTCTAGAGAATATAGTGTTATCACAAAATTAAAGGAACTATACTATGTACTACAAGTAGATTCTAGAGAATATAGTGTTATCACAAAATTAAAGGAACTATACTGTGTACTACAAGTAGATTCTAGAGAATATAGTGTTATCACAAAATTAAAGGAACTATACTGTGTACTACAAGTAGATTCTAGAGAATATAGTGTTATCACAAAATTAAAGGAACTATACTGTGTACTACAAGTAGATTCTAGAGAATATAGTGTTATCACAAAATTAAAGGAACTATACTGTGTACTACAAGTAGATTCTAGAGAATATAGTGTTATCACAAAATTAAAGGAACTATACTATGTACTACAAGTAGATTCTAGAGAATATAGTGTTATCACAAAATTAAAGGAACTATACTGTGTACTACAAGTAGATTCTAGAGAATATAGTGTTATCACAAAATTAAAGGAACTATACTGTTTCTAGAGAATATAGTGTTATCACAAAATTAAAGGAACTATACTGTATACTACAAGTAGATTCTAGAGAATATAGTGTTATCACAAAATTAAAGGAACTATACTGTGTACTACAAGTAGATTCTAGAGAATATAGTGTTATCACAAAATTAAAGGAACTATACTGTGTACTACAAGTAGATTCTAGAGAATATAGTGTTATCACAAAATTAAAGGAACTATACTGTACTACAAGTAGATTCTAGAGAATATAGTGTTATCACAAAATTAAAGGAACTATACTGTGTACTACAAGTAGATTCTAGAGAATATAGTGTTATCACAAAATTAAAGGAACTATACTGTGTACTACAAGTAGATTCTAGAGAATATAGTGTTATCACAAAATTAAAGGAACTATACTATGTACTACAAGTAGATTCTAGAGAATATAGTGTTATCACAAAATTAAAGGAACTATACTGTGTACTACAAGTAGATTCTAGAGAATATAGTGTTATCACAAAATTAAAGGAACTATACTGTGTACTACAAGTAGATTCTAGAGAATATAGTGTTATCACAAAATTAAAGGAACTATACTATGTACTACAAGTAGATTCTAGAGAATATAGTGTTATCACAAAATTAAAGGAACTATACTGTGTACTACAAGTAGATTCTAGAGAATATAGTGTTATCACAAAATTAAAGGAACTATACTGTGTACTACAAGTAGATTCTAGAGAATATAGTGTTATCACAAAATTAAAGGAACTATACTATGTACTACAAGTAGATTCTAGAGAATATAGTGTTATCACAAAATTAAAGGAACTATACTATGTACTACAAGTAGATTCTAGAGAATATAGTGTTATCACAAAATTAAAGGAACTATACTATGTACTACAAGTAGATTCTAGAGAATATAGTGTTATCACAAAATTAAAGGAACTATACTATGTACTACAAGTAGATTCTAGAGAATATAGTGTTATCACAAAATTAAAGGAACTATACTATGTACTACAAGTAGATTCTAGAGAATATAGTGTTATCACAAAATTAAAGGAACTATACTATGTACTACAAGTAGATTCTAGAGAATATAGTGTTATCACAAAATTAAAGGAACTATACTATGTACTACAAGTAGATTCTAGAGAATATAGTGTTATCACAAAATTAAAGGAACTATACTATGTACTACAAGTAGATTCTAGAGAATATAGTGTTATCACAAAATTAAAGGAACTATACTATGTACTACAAGTAGATTCTAGAGAATATAGTGTTATCACAAAATTAAAGGAACTATACTATGTACTACAAGTAGATTCTAGAGAATATAGTGTTATCACAAAATTAAAGGAACTATACTGTGTACTACAAGTAGATTCTAGAGAATATAGTGTTATCACAAAATTAAAGGAACTATACTGTATACTACAAGTAGATTCTAGAGAATATAGTGTTATCATAAAATTAAAGGAACTATACTGTGTACTACAAGTAGATTCTAGAGAATATAGTGTTATCACACAATTAAAGGAACTATACTGTATACTACAAGTAGATTCTAGAGAATATAGTGTTATCACAAAATTAAAGGAACTATACTGTATACTACAAGTAGATTCTAGAGAATATAGTGTTATCACAAAATTAAAGGAACTATACTGTGTACTACAAGTAGATTCTAGAGAATATAGTGTTATCACAAAATTAAAGGAACTATACTGTGTACTACAAGTAGATTCTAGAGAATATAGTGTTATCACAAAATTAAAGGAACTATACTGTGTACTACAAGTAGATTCTAGAGAATATAGTGTTATCACAAAATTAAAGGAACTATACTGTGTACTACAAGTAGATTCTAGAGAATATAGTGTTATCACAAAATTAAAGGAACTATACTATGTACTACAAGTAGATTCTAGAGAATATAGTGTTATCACAAAATTAAAGGAACTATACTATGTACTACAAGTAGATTCTAGAGAATATAGTGTTATCACAAAATTAAAGGAACTATACTATGTACTACAAGTAGATTCTAGAGAATATAGTGTTATCACAAAATTAAAGGAACTATACTGTGTACTACAAGTAGATTCTAGAGAATATAGTGTTATCACAAAATTAAAGGAACTATACTATGTACTACAAGTAGATTCTAGAGAATATAGTGTTATCACAAAATTAAAGGAACTATACTGTGTACTACAAGTAGATTCTAGAGAATATAGTGTTATCACAAAATTAAAGGAACTATACTATGTACTACAAGTAGATTCTAGAGAATATAGTGTTATCACAAAATTAAAGGAACTATACTGTGTACTACAAGTAGATTCTAGAGAATATAGTGTTATCACAAAATTAAAGGAACTATACTATGTACTACAAGTAGATTCTAGAGAATATAGTGTTATCACAAAATTAAAGGAACTATACTATGTACTACAAGTAGATTCTAGAGAATATAGTGTTATCACAAAATTAAAGGAACTATACTATGTACTACAAGTAGATTCTAGAGAATATAGTGTTATCACAAAATTAAAGGAACTATACTATGTACTACAAGTAGATTCTAGAGAATATAGTGTTATCACAAAATTAAAGGAACTATACTATGTACTACAAGTAGATTCTAGAGAATATAGTGTTATCACAAAATTAAAGGAACTATACTATGTACTACAAGTAGATTCTAGAGAATATAGTGTTATCACAAAATTAAAGGAACTATACTATGTACTACAAGTAGATTCTAGAGAATATAGTGTTATCACAAAATTAAAGGAACTATACTATGTACTACAAGTAGATTCTAGAGAATATAGTGTTATCACAAAATTAAAGGAACTATACTATGTACTACAAGTAGATTCTAGAGAATATAGTGTTATCACAAAATTAAAGGAACTATACTATGTACTACAAGTAGATTCTAGAGAATATAGTGTTATCACAAAATTAAAGGAACTATACTATGTACTACAAGTAGATTCTAGAGAATATAGTGTTATCACAAAATTAAAGGAACTATACTATGTACTACAAGTAGATTCTAGAGAATATAGTGTTATCACAAAATTAAAGGAACTATACTGTGTACTACAAGTAGATTCTAGAGAATATAGTGTTATCACAAAATTAAAGGAACTATACTATGTACTACAAGTAGATTCTAGAGAATATAGTGTTATCACAAAATTAAAGGAACTATACTATGTACTACAAGTAGATTCTAGAGAATATAGTGTTATCACAAAATTAAAGGAACTATACTATGTACTACAAGTAGATTCTAGAGAATATAGTGTTATCACAAAATTAAAGGAACTATACTATGTACTACAAGTAGATTCTAGAGAATATAGTGTTATCACAAAATTAAAGGAACTATACTGTGTACTACAAGTAGATTCTAGAGAATATAGTGTTATCACAAAATTAAAGGAACTATACTGTGTACTACAAGTAGATTCTAGAGAATATAGTGTTATCACAAAATTAAAGGAACTATACTGTATACTACAAGTAGATTCTAGAGAATATAGTGTTATCACAAAATTAAAGGAACTATACTGTATACTACAAGTAGATTCTAGAGAATATAGTGTTATCACAAAATTAAAGGAACTATACTGTATACTACAAGTAGATTCTAGAGAATATAGTGTTATCACAAAATTAAAGGAACTATACTGTATACTACAAGTAGATTCTAGAGAATATAGTGTTATCACAAAATTAAAGGAACTATACTGTATACTACAAGTAGATTCTAGAGAATATAGTGTTATCACAAAATTAAAGGAACTATACTGTATACTACAAGTAGATTCTAGAGAATATAGTGTTATCACAAAATTAAAGGAACTATACTATGTACTACAAGTAGATTCTAGAGAATATAGTGTTATCACAAAATTAAAGGAACTATACTGTGTACTACAAGTAGATTCTAGAGAATATAGTGTTATCACAAAATTAAAGGAACTATACTGTGTACTACAAGTAGATTCTAGAGAATATAGTGTTATCACAAAATTAAAGGAACTATACTGTATACTACAAGTAGATTCTAGAGAATATAGTGTTATCACAAAATTAAAGGAACTATACTGTGTACTACAAGTAGATTCTAGAGAATATAGTGTTATCACAAAATTAAAGGAACTATACTGTGTACTACAAGTAGATTCTAGAGAATATAGTGTTATCACAAAATTAAAGGAACTATACTGTGTACTACAAGTAGATTCTAGAGAATATAGTGTTATCACAAAATTAAAGGAACTATACTATGTACTACAAGTAGATTCTAGAGAATATAGTGTTATCACAAAATTAAAGGAACTATACTGTGTACTACAAGTAGATTCTAGAGAATATAGTGTTATCACAAAATTAAAGGAACTATACTATGTACTACAAGTAGATTCTAGAGAATATAGTGTTATCACAAAATTAAAGGAACTATACTGTGTACTACAAGTAGATTCTAGAGAATATAGTGTTATCACAAAATTAAAGGAACTATACTATGTACTACAAGTAGATTCTAGAGAATATAGTGTTATCACAAAATTAAAGGAACTATACTATGTACTACAAGTAGATTCTAGAGAATATAGTGTTATCACAAAATTAAAGGAACTATACTATGTACTACAAGTAGATTCTAGAGAATATAGTGTTATCACAAAATTAAAGGAACTATACTATGTACTACAAGTAGATTCTAGAGAATATAGTGTTATCACAAAATTAAAGGAACTATACTATGTACTACAAGTAGATTCTAGAGAATATAGTGTTATCACAAAATTAAAGGAACTATACTATGTACTACAAGTAGATTCTAGAGAATATAGTGTTATCACAAAATTAAAGGAACTATACTATGTACTACAAGTAGATTCTAGAGAATATAGTGTTATCACAAAATTAAAGGAACTATACTGTGTACTACAAGTAGATTCTAGAGAATATAGTGTTATCACAAAATTAAAGGAACTATACTATGTACTACAAGTAGATTCTAGAGAATATAGTGTTATCACAAAATTAAAGGAACTATACTGTATACTACAAGTAGATTCTAGAGAATATAGTGTTATCACAAAATTAAAGGAACTATACTGTATACTACAAGTAGATTCTAGAGAATATAGTGTTATCACAAAATTAAAGGAACTATACTGTGTACTACAAGTAGATTCTAGAGAATATAGTGTTATCACAAAATTAAAGGAACTATACTGTATACTACAAGTAGATTCTAGAGAATATAGTGTTATCACAAAATTAAAGGAACTATACTGTATACTACAAGTAGATTCTAGAGAATATAGTGTTATCACAAAATTAAAGGAACTATACTGTATACTACAAGTAGATTCTAGAGAATATAGTGTTATCACACAATTAAAGGAACTATACTGTGTACTACAAGTAGATTCTAGAGAATATAGTGTTATCACAAAATTAAAGGAACTATACTGTGTACTACAAGTAGATTCTAGAGAATATAGTGTTATCACAAAATTAAAGGAACTATACTGTGTACTACAAGTAGATTCTAGAGAATATAGTGTTATCACAAAATTAAAGGAACTATACTATGTACTACAAGTAGATTCTAGAGAATATAGTGTTATCACAAAATTAAAGGAACTATACTATGTACTACAAGTAGATTCTAGAGAATATAGTGTTATCACAAAATTAAAGGAACTATACTGTATACTACAAGTAGATTCTAGAGAATATAGTGTTATCACAAAATTAAAGGAACTATACTGTATACTACAAGTAGATTCTAGAGAATATAGTGTTATCACAAAATTAAAGGAACTATACTATGTACTACAAGTAGATTCTAGAGAATATAGTGTTATCACAAAATTAAAGGAACTATACTATGTACTACAAGTAGATTCTAGAGAATATAGTGTTATCACAAAATTAAAGGAACTATACTGTGTACTACAAGTAGATTCTAGAGAATATAGTGTTATCACAAAATTAAAGGAACTATACTATGTACTACAAGTAGATTCTAGAGAATATAGTGTTATCACAAAATTAAAGGAACTATACTGTGTACTACAAGTAGATTCTAGAGAATATAGTGTTATCACAAAATTAAAGGAACTATACTATGTACTACAAGTAGATTCTAGAGAATATAGTGTTATCACAAAATTAAAGGAACTATACTGTGTACTACAAGTAGATTCTAGAGAATATAGTGTTATCACAAAATTAAAGGAACTATACTATGTACTACAAGTAGATTCTAGAGAATATAGTGTTATCACAAAATTAAAGGAACTATACTATGTACTACAAGTAGATTCTAGAGAATATAGTGTTATCACAAAATTAAAGGAACTATACTGTGTACTACAAGTAGATTCTAGAGAATATAGTGTTATCACAAAATTAAAGGAACTATACTATGTACTACAAGTAGATTCTAGAGAATATAGTGTTATCACAAAATTAAAGGAACTATACTATGTACTACAAGTAGATTCTAGAGAATATAGTGTTATCATAAAATTAAAGGAACTATACTATGTACTACAAGTAGATTCTAGAGAATATAGTGTTATCACAAAATTAAAGGAACTATACTATGTACTACAAGTAGATTCTAGAGAATATAGTGTTATCACAAAATTAAAGGAACTATACTATGTACTACAAGTAGATTCTAGAGAATATAGTGTTATCACAAAATTAAAGGAACTATACTATGTACTACAAGTAGATTCTAGAGAATATAGTGTTATCACAAAATTAAAGGAACTATACTATGTACTACAAGTAGATTCTAGAGAATATAGTGTTATCACAAAATTAAAGGAACTATACTGTATACTACAAGTAGATTCTAGAGAATATAGTGTTATCACAAAATTAAAGGAACTATACTGTATACTACAAGTAGATTCTAGAGAATATAGTGTTATCACAAAATTAAAGGAACTATACTGTATACTACAAGTAGATTCTAGAGAATATAGTGTTATCACAAAATTAAAGGAACTATACTGTATACTACAAGTAGATTCTAGAGAATATAGTGTTATCACAAAATTAAAGGAACTATACTGTGTACTACAAGTAGATTCTAGAGAATATAGTGTTATCACACAATTAAAGGAACTATACTGTATACTACAAGTAGATTCTAGAGAATATAGTGTTATCACAAAATTAAAGGAACTATACTGTGTACTACAAGTAGATTCTAGAGAATATAGTGTTATCACAAAATTAAAGGAACTATACTGTGTACTACAAGTAGATTCTAGAGAATATAGTGTTATCACAAAATTAAAGGAACTATACTGTATACTACAAGTAGATTCTAGAGAATATAGTGTTATCACAAAATTAAAGGAACTATACTGTGTACTACAAGTAGATTCTAGAGAATATAGTGTTATCACATACTGTATACTACAAGTAGATTCTAGAGAATATAATCAGGAACTATACTGTATACTACAAGTAGATTCTAGAGAATATAGTGTTATCACAAAATTAAAGGAACTATACTATGTACTACAAGTAGATTCTAGAGAATATAGTGTTATCACAAAATTAAAGGAACTATACTATGTACTACAAGTAGATTCTAGAGAATATAGTGTTATCACAAAATTAAAGGAACTATACTGTGTACTACAAGTAGATTCTAGAGAATATAGTGTTATCACAAAATTAAAGGAACTATACTATGTACTACAAGTAGATTCTAGAGAATATAGTGTTATCACAAAATTAAAGGAACTATACTGTGTACTACAAGTAGATTCTAGAGAATATAGTGTTATCACAAAATTAAAGGAACTATACTATGTACTACAAGTAGATTCTAGAGAATATAGTGTTATCACAAAATTAAAGGAACTATACTGTGTACTACAAGTAGATTCTAGAGAATATAGTGTTATCACAAAATTAAAGGAACTATACTATGTACTACAAGTAGATTCTAGAGAATATAGTGTTATCACAAAATTAAAGGAACTATACTGTGTACTACAAGTAGATTCTAGAGAATATAGTGTTATCACAAAATTAAAGGAACTATACTATGTACTACAAGTAGATTCTAGAGAATATAGTGTTATCACAAAATTAAAGGAACTATACTGTGTACTACAAGTAGATTCTAGAGAATATAGTGTTATCACAAAATTAAAGGAACTATACTATGTACTACAAGTAGATTCTAGAGAATATAGTGTTATCACAAAATTAAAGGAACTATACTATGTACTACAAGTAGATTCTAGAGAATATAGTGTTATCATAAAATTAAAGGAACTATACTATGTACTACAAGTAGATTCTAGAGAATATAGTGTTATCATAAAATTAAAGGAACTATACTATGTACTACAAGTAGATTCTAGAGAAGTAAAATTAAAGGATTCTACAAGTAGATTCTAGAGAATATAGTGTTATCACAAAATTAAAGGAACTATACTATGTACTACAAGTAGATTCTAGAGAATATAGTGTTATCATAAAATTAAAGGAACTATACTGTGTACTACAAGTAGATTCTAGAGAATATAGTGTTATCACAAAATTAAAGGAACTATACTGTGTACTACAAGTAGATTCTAGAGAATATAGTGTTATCATAAAATTAAAGGAACTATACTGTATACTACAAGTAGATTCTAGAGAATATAGTGTTATCACAAAATTAAAGGAACTATACTGTATACTACAAGTAGATTCTAGAGAATATAGTGTTATCACAAAATTAAAGGAACTATACTGTATACTACAAGTAGGTTCTAGAGAATATAGTGTTATCACAAAATTAAAGGAACTATACTGTATACTACAAGTAGATTCTAGAGAATATAGTGTTATCACAAAATTAAAGGAACTATACTGTATACTACAAGTAGATTCTAGAGAATATAGTGTTATCATAAAATTAAAGGAACTATACTGTATACTACAAGTAGATTCTAGAGAATATAGTGTTATCATAAAATTAAAGGAACTATACTGTGTACTACAAGTAGATTCTAGAGAATATAGTGTTATTACACAATTAAAGGAACTATACTGTATACTACAAGTAGATTCTAGAGAATATAGTGTTATCACAAAATTAAAGGAACTATACTGTATACTACAAGTAGATTCTAGAGAATATAGTGTTATCACAAAATTAAAGGAACTATACTATGTACTACAAGTAGATTCTAGAGAATATAGTGTTATCACACAATTAAAGGAACTATACTGTATACTACAAGTAGATTCTAGAGAATATAGTGTTATCACAAAATTAAAGGAACTATACTATGTACTACAAGTAGATTCTAGAGAATATAGTGTTATCACAAAATTAAAGGAACTATACTATGTACTACAAGTAGATTCTAGAGAATATAGTGTTATCACAAAATTAAAGGAACTATACTGTGTACTACAAGTAGATTCTAGAGAATATAGTGTTATCACAAAATTAAAGGAACTATACTATGTACTACAAGTAGATTCTAGAGAATATAGTGTTATCATAAAATTAAAGGAACTATACTGTGTACTACAAGTAGATTCTAGAGAATATAGTGTTATCACAAAATTAAAGGAACTATACTATGTACTACAAGTAGATTCTAGAGAATATAGTGTTATCACAAAATTAAAGGAACTATACTGTGTACTACAAGTAATTTCTAGAGAATATAGTGTTATCACAAAATTAAAGGAACTATACTGTGTACTACAAGTAGATTCCATAGAATATAGTGTTATCACACAATTAAAGGAACTATACTATGTACTATAAGTAGATTCCAGAGAATATAGTGTTATCATAAAATTAAAGGAACTATACTATGTACTACAAGTAGATTCTATAGAATACAATGTTACCACGCAATTATAGGTTCTAATTACACTGCAAATTAAAAGTAGATTCTATGGAATACAATGTTATTATTTTTTCCAATTCAATTCAAAACATGTGAAAATATATACATATATATTTCTCAGAAATTCTTTTTTCGAATGTAAAATCAAATGTAAGAAAGAAAAAAGCAGACAAAAAATACAAAATCATTTCTTTAACGACTGTATCTGCTTTCAAGGCTGTACAAAGTCTTCAGAACAAAAGCAAATGAAAATATTTAATGTGTTAAATAAATTGTTATGTCCCGAATCTCACTATTCGTTGGTAAAAAGTATAACCCAAGAGTTGGTGGTGGGTGGTGATGACTAATTACCTTCCCTCTAGTTTTACACTACTAAATTAGGGACGGCTAGTGCAGATAGCTCTCAAGTAGCTTTGCGCGAAATTAAAAAAACACCAAAACAAACACTATTATGTTGCATATATTTTAATAATATTTTAAAGAGAAAGAACTCATAAAAAATAAGCTTCACCTAGTGTGGACTTGATACTTTCACAAATGTCTTCTCGTCCCATCTGACCTAAACAGGAGACCAGGAGGTCCACACAGTGACGAGTTCTGCCGTTACTCCTCAGCCAATCACGAATCATAGCTAGACTAGGGTTAACTTCATCTTGAAATATGGTAGTTTCTCGTTCGTTGTAACCTGAAATCGGGAAGTTATCTTAATTAACACTACCTAGAGTCTTATCAAATGAACTTACTTTTTTATGAAAACAAGTGACATAATATTGTAGAGATATCTGATGTGATAGAAGAACACTGTTAAATGAAACTTGCTTTAAAATATCTGAGATTTGGATTAAAGAATTAGTTTAGACATCTAAAAACCTGTTTCACACTGACAGTTGGTTCCAATGTTTAAAAACTCATTCACAATGACGATTGGTTTCATATGTTTAAAACTGTTCGCAATGACGATTGGTTTCAAATGTTTAAAATTGGCTCGCAGTGACGAATATTTTCAAACGTTTAAAAACTGATTTAGACTGAGATTATTTTAAGACGTTTAAGTAGAAACAGCCTGGTTTCTGTTATTTAATTAAACAGTTTATGCGATCTATTTTGGTGTGAAAATTAAAGCAAATTTTTTGTTTGACATTCTAGCTTGGTTTAGTAATAAGCTAATTTCTCTTTTAATTTTTTGGTGAACATGACAGCTTCATTCTGAGAGGTGTGTGAGAAATTATGGATAATTTTAAAATGAATTTCTGGTATTTTTTTAGTATAATGTTAAGTTGTGTATTATCAGATATACTTTTATTAGCAGGTAACCACGTAGCTAAACATATACACATTAGTATGTATTCTCATTGTTAGATAAAGGTTGTTTAGAACTTCGCTTATCCCGTTTTTTTTTAAATAAAAAAATCAGAAAAATTGATGTGAGATTTGTTTCCAAGGAAAGAAAAGAGGAATATATTAATTTCAGATAAAGATGTTTGTCTTTAATGTTTTCTAACTATGTATATATTTCATTAGAAGCAGTAATCACAATCAGATAATATTATATTTATAATACAAAATGTTATTTTAGTTTAGCACAGACATCGTGTAACATTGTTTTTGGTAAACATAGTTTTGTTATTATGCATTTTATCTTTACTGAAGATAATGTTTTATAGTTTTAATATGTTCGTGTGTGACATTAACATCAGGAGACGTAACATCTACTACATACATCTGGTACATACATCTACTACATACATCTGGTACATACATCTACTACATACATCTACTACATACATCTAGTACATACATCTAGTACATACATCTACTACATACATTTCGTACATACATCTACTACATACATCTAGTACATACATCTACTACATACATCTAGTACATACATCTACTGCATACATCTCGTACATACATCTACTACATACATTTCGTACATACATCTAGTACATACATCTAGTACATACATTTCGTACATACATCTAGTACATACATCTAGTACATACATACATCTACTACTACTACATCTACATACATCTACTACATACATTTCGGGTACATTATCTACATACATACATCTACTGCATACATCTCGTACATACATCTAGTACATACATCTACTACATACATCTAGTACATACATCTACTACATACATCTAGTACATACATCTTCTACATACATCTAGTACATACATCTACTACATACATTTCGTACATACATCTAGTACATACATCTACTACATACATTTCGTACATACATCTACTACATACATCTACTACATACATTTCGTACATACATCTACTACATACATTTCGTACATACATCTAGTACATACATCTACTACATAAATCTAGTACATACATCTTCTACATACATCTACTACATACATTTCGTACATACATCTACTACATACATCTAGTACATACATCTACTACATACATCTACTACATACATTTCGTACATACATCTAATACATACATCTACTACATACATCTACTACATACATTTCGTACATACATCTAATACATACATCTACTACATACATTTCGTACATACATCTAGTACATACATCTACTACATACATCTAGTACATACATCTACTACATACATCTACTACATACATCTAGTACATACATCTACTACATACATCTAGTACATACATCTACTACATACATCTGGTACATACATCTACTACATACATCTACTACATACATCTAGTACATACATCTACTACATACATCTAGTACATACATCTACTACATACATCTGGTACATACATCTACTACATACATCTAGTACATACATCTGGTACATACATCTACTACATACATCTACTACATACATCTAGTACATACATCTACTACATACATCTAGTACATACATCTACTACATACATCTTCTACATACATCAAGTACATACATCTAGTACATACATCTAGTACATACATCTAGTACATACATACACATACATCTACTACATACATCTAGGGTACATACATCTACTACATACATCTAGTACATACATCTACTACATACATCTAGTACATACATGTACTACATACATCTTCTACATACATCAAGTACATACATCTACTACATACATCTAGTACATACATCTACTACATACATCAAGTACATACATCTACTACATACATCTAGTACATACATCTACTACATACATCAAGTACATACATCTAGTACATACATCTAGTACATACATGTACTACATACATCATCTAGTACATACATCTAGTACATACATCTAGTACATACATCTACATACATTATCTACTACATACATCTAGTACATACATCTATTATTACATACATTTCTACACATACATCTACTACATACATTTCTACATACATCTACTACACATACATCTACTACATACATTTCGTACATACATCTACTACATACATTTCGTACATACATCTACTACATACATCTAGTACATACATCTACTACATACATTTCGTACATACATCTACCACATACATCTGGTACATACATGTAGTACATACATCTGGTACATACATGTAGTACATACATCTGGTACATACATCTACTACATACATCTAGTACATACATCTAGTACATACATACATCTACTACATACATCTAGTACATACATCTTACTATATACATCTAGTACATACATCTACTACATACATCTAGTACATACATCTACTACATACATCTAGTACACATCTACTACATGTACATATACATCTACTACA
This sequence comes from Tachypleus tridentatus, assembly GCF_004210375.1. Classification (NCBI taxonomy): domain Eukaryota; kingdom Metazoa; phylum Arthropoda; class Merostomata; order Xiphosura; family Limulidae; genus Tachypleus; species Tachypleus tridentatus. Next base: position 9,237,088 of record NC_134828.1, read on the forward strand.
TACATCTACTACATTCATCTACTACATACATCTACTACATACATCTAGTACATACATCTACATACATCTACTACATACATCTAGTACATACATCTACTACATACATCTAGTACATACATGTACTACATACATCTTCTACATACATCACGTACATACATCTACTACATACATCTAGTACATACATCTACTACATACATGTAGTACATACATCTACTACATACATCTGGTACATACATGTACTACATACATCAAGTACATACATCTAGTACATACATCTACTACATACATGTACTACATACATCTACTACATACATCTAGTACATACATGTACTACATACATCTTCTACATACATCTACTACATACATCTAGTACATACATGTACTACATACATACATCTAGTACATACATCTACTACTACATACATACATCACATCTACATACATCTACTACATACATCTAGTACATACATGTACTACATACATACTACATCTACTACATACATCTAGTACATACATCATACATACATCTACTACATACATCTACTACATACATCTAGTACATACATCTAGTACATACATCTATACATACATCTACATACATCATACATCTAGTACATACATCTACTACTACATACATACATACATCTGGTACATACATCTAGTACATACATCTACATACATCTACATACATCTAGTACATACATCTACTACATACATCTACTACATACATCTACTACATACATCATGTACTACATACATCTACACATACATCTACTACATACATCTACTACATACATCTACTACATACATCTACTACATACATCTAGTACATACATCTACTACATACATCTAAGTACATACATCTACACATCTACTACATACATCTGGTACATACATCTACTACATACATCTAGTACATACATCTACTACATACATCTACTACATACATCTAGTACATACATCTAGTACATACATCTACTACATACATCTAGTACATACATACATCTAGTACATACATAGTACATACATCTACTACATACATCTACTACATACATCTACTACTACATACATACATAGTACATACATCTACTACATACATCTAGTACATACATCTACATACATGTACTACATACATCTACTACATACTCTCTACATACATCTACATACATCTACTCTAGTACATACATCTACTACATACATCTACATACATCTACACATCTACTACATACATCTACTACATACATCTAGTACATACATGTACATCTACATACATCTACTACATACATCTACTACATACATCTAGTACATACATGTACTACATACATCTACTACATACATCTAGTACATACACATCTTCTACATACATCTAGTACATACATCTACTACATACATCTACTACATACATCTACTACATACATCTGGTACATACATCTACTACATACATGTAGTACATACATCTGGTACATACATGTAGTACATACATCTAGTACATACATCTACTGCATACATCTACTACATACATCTAGTACATACATACATTTCGTACATACATCTACTACATACATCTGGTACATACATCTTCTCCTTATGAAAATGTTTCCTTCTCTCTTATTAGCTCTTCAAACTTTTACAAATTACACATCACCTGTTTCATAGCTTTTCAAACTTGTATCCCTCGCAGTGTTATCCTTTACATTGTCCCTCACCTTCACTTCTCCCACAACTAATCCTCACCTTAACACAACTTTTTATCTGTTTTACAAGTAAAACTTTATTTTATTTACAACGTTTCATCAGGCTTACCTGACGTCATCTGGTGGCACACAAGAAATTAGGCTAACGGAATTTAATTTAAAAAAATAATAATCCCGTAAGAATATATAACAGCAGTAATACTACAAGCACAGTATTGATACAATACTGACCAATTGTAAACAGTAATTTATCAATGAACTGCAAGTGAACTCAGCAGATAGCCGGATGTGGCTTAGCTATAAGAAAAACCCACACACACATGAACTGCAAAAGTGAATAGAGCTTTTAGTCCTAAGTATTTAAATATGTTCTATGATAAAGAAATTGGAATAGATGTAAATGAACACCCTTGAATTTGTTGAGAAAATGTTCTTTTTTTAATTAAAATGGCTTATTTTATATTTTGTCTCTTATTCTTGTCTTCTCTGCTGAGAAAGGATTTTCGTAGACATGTGTTCAAAAACCTGAGATGGAGATTTCAAATGTTCCTGCAAGCAAGTGGAAAGTTGTCTATTCGTCTTACAAATATAACAGCTTTTGCTAACCCTGAGTTCAGCTGTACACGTGTTTCCTAAAGTGCCAATATCGATATACTTGGATAACAGTTGACCTGGCTTCTTTCCAAATAAAAATGTAGATTGTACTTTAATGTCAATATTATACTCTCTGGCTATCATTTCTTATCTGGCTAACTACCTGTCACAGCCATTAATGTTGAGTCGTCTACAGATAGAATAACTTTCAAGAAAGACAATACGTTTGTCTATGTGCTGAGACTTTCGTTAAGTATTTCTAGAAACCAGTAACTAATGTATCTCATAAATACAGTTCAATGTCATAACAACCCACCCTGCCAAAGTTGTCTCTAAATAAACCACTGTTGTTTTTGTGAACAGTTTGTGAGTTCGGAAAAATTACAAATGATACAAAAATTCAGCGGCTCTCAATAAACTGCCTGAAGTTACTTTCAAAATAAATAAGAGAAAATAATAAACACTAAGAAATACAAAATAACTGTACTTTGGTAAACATATATGTACACACATAAATATAAAATGTACATATATAAGCTTCCTTTATTATAAATAAAGTAAACGTACTTTAAAAAACAGTGTTTTAGTCCAGCCTAAATGTTTGGTTAAAATGCACCAATCGTTATTTTGGTCTTACCTAGACGTTTGGCTAAAACCAGCCAATCGTTTCCTGCGTTAATATGATTTAGAGAACTAGAAGCGACCTTGACCCAGCTTGGCTCTTCCATATAAGGGTCATAAGGTTCCCAGCAAGACTTTTTTAGTCTGTTTGTAAAAGAAAGATGGTGGAGGTCTGTGTAGCTTGAAGTTCCACAGTCTAAAGTAACACCAACGTGAGGATATAAATCTAAGTTCGTGTCTACTTGTTAAATAATATACAAAAAATATATAAACTAAAAGCGAAAGTCAATACATATTTGAAGTTGGTTAATCTAATGTTATTTCTTAGATTCAAAGACATGAAAACCGTGGAATGCAGAGTGGGTGCAGACTGTGAATGTTTTGTTAAAAAACATAAAACTAAGAAGAGCTTCTAGGTGGTTGTTTCCTTTATTGTAATACTTTCAAATTTTAACAATAGTACAAAATCATTATTATCTATATAGTTTACACCTAATAATATATAAAGTTCCTTTATCATGTCAGAAAAACATGTAGGTTCAAGAAACCCTGATACAACATGATAAAATACCTCTCACCCAAGCACCTACTAAAGGTGGACCTCTAAGGTGGACCTCTCTTCATCAGGGGCAAACTGTGAATAGTCCCAAGCACCTACTAAAGGTGGACCTCTCTTCATCAGGGGCAAACTGTGAATAGTGGTGTGATTAACTGAAAGAGAAAGGGAACTGAGTGACCATCATGAAGGTCATCTGATTTTCCAGGAAATTTTTAGCATATTGTTCCATATTCTGTTTGTTGTGTCTTATTTCCGGTGCAATGGCTAACTTTAACCATCAATGATGTTAATATCATCGGCATAGAAACAGGATTCAAAACTAAAGTTGGTAGAGGTATAAAAGAAACTTATTTGTAGCTCTAATCCAAACACAGTCCAACCTTGTGGAATCAATCTAGATCCTAGAATCAGTGATCTCCAATCATTGGTCTCATACCTGTCACAAAAATTATTTCTTTAGCCCATTCCCTAACACCTTTTCTTTTTACGTAACTCTCTTCGCCGACTACATTGAGATACTTACAATAAACAGTACACTGGAAACTATTCTAGGCATTTCCTGAAACACCAAATGGCCTTTCTGAAGTCACTCAAATCCGTTTATATATCACTGAGTTGATTACATCATCGTTCTCAGTTTGCATCTGCAGAAGAAAGGACCACCATTCGAAAGCACTCGGATTATACGGTTTTTATAAGTTTGTATAAAGTCCCTTTAAGAAGCAATCTTTATAGCCTATACAGCAAGACCAATGAGATATGATATTTCTTAAAACTGTAGTTTCCAGCAAACCACAGTACGGGTTTTGGTACTTAAGACCAGTTAAAGATGCTTTCATATGAATGGACATTCTGGAATCTTCTTTTGTATTGACAGAACACAATAATTTACTTGCAGATAAAACAAACATTAAATTGTATCAGAACACTTCCCACTTCAACAAGGTAAGAAACTTTAAAGTTAAGTTCAAATTATCAAGCAGAACATCTTTCGTCATTGTTGTATCTGATTTTTATACTTGTGATTTTTTAACTGCTGCACAGTTTACGCTTTTGTTGTTATGGTTTGTTTACGTTTGTGGTTTTTTACGTGATGTACTGTTTTCGTCACTGTTGTAATGGTTGTTTATATTTTGTGGTTATTACATGTTACACAGTTTTCGTTATTGTTGTAATGGTTTGTTTATATATGTGGTTATTACGTGTTACACAGTTTTCATCATTATTGTAGTGGTTGTTTATATTTGTGATTAAAATGTGCTGCACAGTTTTCGTCATTGTTGTAAAGGTTTCTATATATTTGTGGTTGTTACATGATACACAGTTTTCGTCATTGTTGTAAAGGTTTCTATATATTTGTGGTTGTTACATGATACACAGTTTTCGTCATTGTTGTAAAGGTTTTTATATATTTGTGGTTGTTACATGACACAGTTTTCGTCATTGTTATAATGGTTTCTATATATTTGTGGTTATTACGTGTTACACAGTTTTCGTCATTGTTGTAAAGGTTTTTATATATTTGTGGTTGTTACATGATACACAGTTTTCGTCATTGTTGTAAAGGTTTCTATATATTTGTGGTTGTTACATGATACACAGTTTTCGTCATTGTTGTAAAGGTTTCTATATATTTGTGGTAGTTACATGATACACAGTTTTCGTCATTGTTGTAAAGGTTTCTATATATTTGTGGTTGTTACATGATACACAGTTTTCGTCATTGTTGTAAAGGTTTCTATATATTTGTGGTTGTTACATGATACACAGTTTTCGTCATTGTTGTAAAGGTTTCTATATATTTGTGGTTGTTACATGATACACAGTTTTGGTCATTGTTGTAAATGTTTCTATATATTTGTGGTTGTTACATGATACACAGTTTTCGTCATTGTTGTGATTATTTATAATTATTATTGTTATTTGCTCGTCACTATTGCAAACGTTTATTTATACTTAAAGCTATCAAACTGTTTTTAAACAAACCTAAGTTGAAATTGTTTTGTAAGTAATTTATCATTTGATCCAAACAAACTTATACTGACATTCACTACAAAATGCCCTTAAGATGATGCGTTATCAAATTCGGTTTGCTAAGGAATCGTTTCTCAACTCTAGTGGTTGTTACATGATACACAGTTTTCGTCATTGTTGTGATCGTACTATTGCAAACGTTTATTTATACTTAAAGCTATCAAACTGTTTTAAACAAACCTAAGTTGAAATTGTTTTGTAAGTAATTTATCATTTGATCCAAACAAACTTATACTGACATTCACTACAAAATGCCCTTAAGATGATGCGTTATCAAATTCGGTTTGTTAAGGAATCGTTTCTCAACTCTAGTTTTGACGATATCGTATGACAAGAACTTGTTTTCATCATTCAAACTAGATTAAAAATCCATATTCATATATACCTGATGTATTTCAACACCAGGTGAGGTTAGCCTTTCCCTTTAGGAATGTATTGTTTTTAGAATAAGATAAATGAATTAATGAAGTTTTCATTTCCCTTAGATATAAATCATTTGTTAAACAAGCGTTTGCTATAATTATAATAAAGTAATAACCTACCGTTTAAGGAAGAAAATGGAAAATGTTTTCGGATGAAATCAGTCTCTACGATCCTGTACTCACATTGTACAGTCTGCAGATAACGAAAGTAAGAAACCAACACGTTATAAAATCACTAAGTTCTTTACTAAGTTGTACAATCTAAGATACCTACATTTATAGAGATTACCCATAAAACGTTATATATTTACTTATCACATTTTTAACTATTTAAAGCAACATTTATTCCCGTGACATTATCATTAAAAAATTAATGTTAAAGTTATTAAAATACATTTAATATATACATGTTAGTGAGTAACAGAAAGCTTTCTTATTTTATGGTAAAACATCACCACCTCAACAGTTTCTAAGTTAACAGAACCATTTGTGACTGTAATGTATTGTAGGTAATTATCTCCAATCTGTTAGTTAAAAGACGAAATATCACGGGCAAATGTATCAAAAGTCTTAGTTATAAAGTTAAATATCATAAGTAAGTGTTTCACATTTCTCAGTTACAACAATGAAATATCATAAGTGTCTCACATTTCTCAGTTACAACAATGAAATATCATAAGTGTCTCACATTTCTCAGCTACAACAATGAAATATCATAAGTGTCTCACATTTCTCAGCTACAACAATGAAATATCATAAGTGTCTCACATTTCTCAGTTACAACAATGAAACATCATAACTGTCTCACATTTCTCAGTTACAACGATGACATATCATAAGTGTCTCACATTTCTCAGTTACAACAATGAAATATCATAAGTGTCTCACATTTCTCAGTTACAACAATGAAACATCATAAGTGTCTGACATTTCTCAGCTACAACAATGAAATATCATAAGTGTCTCACATTTCTCAGTTACAACAATGAAATATCATAAGTGTCTCACATTTCTCAGCTACAACAATGAAATATCATAAGTGTCTCACATTTCTCAGTTACAACAATGAAATATCATAAGTGTCTCACATTTCTCAGTTACAACAATGAAATATCAGAGGCAAATGTCTCAAAGGTCTCAGTTATAACGATAGAATATCTGAGTTCAGTGTTGTATCAACAACCTCGTTTAAAACAGTGATAGATCAGAATTCGGTGTTGTATCAACCATCTCATTTAAAACAGTGATAGATCAGAATTCGGTGTTGTATCAACCATCTCATTTAAAACAGAGGTAGATCATAGGTTAATGTCCCAAAATCAGCTTTTACACTAGCAACACAACGGCGACTGTTATAATTCATGAATGAGGGTAAATGTTTTGTTACCTCTTAATGGTTTACTTCAATATGTGTGTGTGCAGACATTACTGGGTCAACAGACAAAGATCTGTTTACCTTTTGCGCCAGGCAATCACTGAGCAGAAGCAAATGGACACATGAAGGGCCGGCACATCCTGGAATACCATGTTGCACGCAAACCTTTCTACAAGGACAAGAGACACAAAGACGATAAGACAAGCGTTTGTACCAGCTATTACGTAATGCCTCGAGTTCAGTTTCCAGAAGATGGCGTACCTGGAACGGTTTTTTTTTTATTTTAGTTTATTTAATAATCTAAGTATTGTGCTACAGATCATTGTTCAAGCTTTACCATCAACACAAAAATTATGAATAACAAAATGAGAAAATTTCACTGACTAGAAATTGTTGTATTAGCGCAGATCTACATAATGAGATATTTGCATTATATTAACAGCTGAAAATAGAACACCTTATTTTAGCATTGTAAATCAGTCACCTTACTGTTAACCCACTGTTGTACGTGACACAAAGATTATGTAAGCCTGAATAGTTACCTCTAACTCCACCGGGAGCGCGACAGAAAATAAACAAAAATTTTAATTAAGAATAATCTGAGAAAAATTACATTAAAATACCCTCAAGATGAATAAAACTCATGCCTGAATAGTTACCTCTGACTCCACCGGGGGGCGCGACAGAAAATAAACAAAAATTTTAATTAAGAATAATCTGAGAAAAATTACATTAAAATACCCTCAAAATGAATAAAACTCATGCCTAAATAGTTACCTCTGACTCCACCGGGGGGCGCGACAGAAAATAAACAAGGATTTTAATTAAGAATAATCTGAGAAAAATTACATTAAAATACCCTCAAGATGTATAAAACTCATGCCTAAATAGTTACCTCTGACTCCACCGGGGGCGCGACAGAAAATAAAACAAGGATTTTAATTAAGAATAATCTAAGAAAAATTACATTAAAATACTCTCAACAGGAATAAAACTCATGCTGTTTTATTTAGGTAGAAAATATCAAACATTCAACCTCGGATTAACAATGTGTTTGTTTGTTTATTTTAAATTTTCGTGCAAAGCTACACGAAGGCTATCTGCGCTTTGAATTCCCGGATTTACAGACTAGCACGCTAAATATTCAGCCCCGCCTTTTAGAGATGGTTAAGTTCTAATATTTTGGGTAGAAAGAAAACTAATCGAAAGAGCTATGAAATAAAATAAGAACCCATTTATTACGTTTTAAATGTACAATAGACTAGCACACAAATTTAAATGAGATTGTAACGTTTGTTAGATGTTCCATAAAGTAGTAAGTTTGATTTGAATTTCGCGCAAAGCTACTCGAGGGCTATCTGCACTAGCCGTCCCTAATTTAGCAGTGTAAGACTAGAGGGAAGGCAGCTGGTCATCACCACCCACCACCAACTCTTAGGGTACTCTTTTACCAACGAATAATGGGATTGCTCGTTACATTATAACGCCCCCACCGCTGAAAGGGCGAGCATGTTTGGTGCGACCGGGAGTCGAACGCCTTAACACACTTGGCCGTGCCGGGCCCATCTTGGTTGTTATTAAAAACAGTATAATACTAGAAACGATCTCCTCATGAAATGCACCATTTTACTTAATTAATTTATCTTATCCATAAAATCTTCGGTCCATCGTACATAAAATAACATCGTTTTAGTGGCAACTTTGTAGAAGATAAACTCCGCTGGACCAATTTCACGTAGAAAGCTTTATGTCAGTCTAGGGTTCGATACCCTACTTCGAAAAATGCAGTAAAATTTCCGACATGTTGTTTTTAGGTTAAACGAAAAGTCTCACCAAAATAACGCTACTTTTGCTCGGGAACATTTACGTCATGTTCATTGTATCTATTAGAAGCATTGAGAAGAAAAAACAAAAAATGGTCTTCATCTATTGTTTATGGCTTCCATTGGATCTGACCAATCGTATCGAGTACTTTTATTACTGAATGATCTAAGACAACGAAAGTGATCACAAAGGAAAGAGCAAAGTACTCTTATCTTATTGATCCTGTTGCTTCGTAGTTTTTGTTTTGTTTTGGGCCTCTTTTGATTGGATTCTGAAATTCTGGGGCGACCTCTATTTCTTATCATTTAAACTTCAACAGGAACCGTATCATGACTGTCCACAACGCTTAACATTACATCTTCTAACCTTGAACCTACAACTAAGACTAAATTAAACACAACTTTCGTAAATTCTCCCAGTGTCTAGTTTAATACTGAAAACTAATTTTTGTTTATTAGTTTCAGGCGACAAACTTTCACCAAGATCTGGACACGAACGGGAAATGAACGAAGAAAGAACTTGTTTACGAATGAAAAATTATTTGCAAAATGTGGGAAAATAAATACAAAAGTTTAAAAACTCTTAACATCAAATTATTGTTGGATTTTAACATTTATTTGATTTTTTCCTTTATCGAATATCGGGATGAGTCACTAATTTATGTACAGCTGACTCTCGATTTTAAGGATAAAGAGAGACTTTGCAATTTGATAACCAACTGGCCATCATCGATGATGTTAGGACATACAATGTACGTTTTTTGAAACGAAAAATATATTTGAGCGCCAGATGTCGCTCGTATAATTTATATTTTTTATTTATATTCTGTTTTACCACCTCACGAATACGTTGATAACCAGCAATAACATGGCTAAAGAATACATCGAAGCAACAGTTGGTGATTTCCCTACTTACAAAATGTTCCAAATTTAAAAAAAAAAATGTTACTGTCTCTCACTAGTCTTGCCTGTATGGTTTGGCGAAACCAAGGTTTCGAGCTGCCTGTCAACCGCGCGGAGAGCAACCGGTCTGCAGTACTCGTAACCAAATATGTACCAATGCACTATGGGACTAAACGCCACGTTATCACCACATGGTTGGTGTCGGGTTTCTAACCCACGACCCACGAACAAAGTTCTTTCTTTGTTCATTTCCCGTTTATGTTCAGATCTTGGTGAAAGTTTGTCGCCTAAAACTAATAAACAAAAACTAGCTTTCGGTGTTAAACTAGACACTAGGAGAAGTTACGAAAGCTGTGTTTAGCCTAGGCTTATTTGTAGGTTCAAGGTTGGAAGGTGTGATGTTAAAACATTATTTATTTTGTTTTTAATATCTTGAAATAATTTAAGTTTCACTCGTGCGCATCAAACATTTTTCACCAACAAAAGTTGGTTTATTTCTTCTATTAAAAAACAACAACATATTGTTTTCATTGGACATTACATTTAGGGTAAAGATGAAATATTCGAGCAAACATTGTATTAGATGTATTATAATAATATACTAAGTTTAGGCTTAGACTCAGTATCTCACTTTTTCACACGCTTGCACTGATGGTGACTTGAAATTCCCGTTCTGATTAACTCTGGTTAAAACTACCTACAAGAAAAAGAAAAAAAAAAAAGAGCACTCAGTTAAATACTAACCTCAAGTTTCAACTTTTAACACGTTAAATGATTTTAGTTATATAAATGTATATATATATATAAATCTCTCCTTGGACCTCAATTTTTAATGTGAACTGTAATGGATAACAAATGATGTGCTCTAAGTGTGTCTATATTTGATTATTTGCGTGTTATTAACACATATTCTTCTTTTAAGTCTGGGAAAAAATCACGAGCAAAACGTTGTCAGCTTAAATAATAATACACGTTTTTGTTTGTCATATCCAAGTTCTTAGAAGTACTTCGCAAGATCTAACAGTTTAGAGGTCGTATGTGGAAAGAAATGTTCAAGAGTATTCAACAAATCACTTAGACCTAACTTATTGCTTCTTCCATTAGTAAGTTAAGAGAAGCAACATTTTTCACCGGAAAAAAAAAAATTAAATTGGATTTTATTTTAAATACATAAAAGTTTCAATATTTAATGTTTTTTGGCAAGAATTATATGTTGAGTAATTATTAGGAGATTCCTAAATGATATTAGGACTTATAACTCTGAAAGAAAAACAACACATGTATCTCTAATATCGATTGGGTTTGAGTTTGGCATGGCCAGTTGGGTTAGCCTAGTCTGCGCTAGCCGTTCCTAATTCTGCAGGCGTGAGGCCGTTATAATGACTCAGACGGGGCTAGGCAGCTAGTGTAAGACTAGAGGGAAGGCAGCTAGTCATCACCGTCCACCGCCAACTCTTGAGCTATTCTTTTACCAAAGAATAGTGGGATTGACTGTCACTTTATAACGTCCCCCACTGCTGAAAGGGCGACCATGTTTGGTGTGACGGGGATTCGAACTCGCACCCTCGGATTACGAGTGGAGCACCTTATCCACCTAGCCATGCCGGGCTCTTTAGTATAGGAAGGTGTAGTGTATGGTATATAATTCACCATAATTTCCGCGTGAACGAACGAAGCATTTTCCACTAGCAAGTCATGTTCGGGGTCGACAGCAATTCGAGCCTGATTGGTTACTAACTGTGGTAATCTTCTCCATCTTTGTCTGCACGACCAGTTACCCAGTCTGGTAAGTAACCGGGAAAAGAACCCTACTAAAATAAGACAAAAAAATTATTAAATGGTTATATATATTGGGTTGAGGAATAATTCGTGAGCGTTTTATCAAGTTAAAAAAATATATTCATAAATGAAATGCTTTCGCAAAATATTTCATGTCATTTGGTAGATAATTTTTTGCTCTAATAGATGGTGTGTTTGATTTTCATATGTCTTTAATTTTTGCTTTCATTTTCAGCTCATTAAATGGACTGTCAAGTGGACAAAATCGAGCATTTTCGACACCATCTGCTTTTCGCATTTAATTTCTTGCAATTTCGTTCAAAACAATGCATACTATATACCTAGGTATTACATGAAATAAAGTATCATAATAAATGTTTTGGGTGTAATGTGTTCATGCATTGAAGTATTGTATAGTCTTGCATGTAATGCTTGAATGAAATTATTTAAAAACGCTCACGAATTATTCCTCAACCTAATATTATATTAATGGTTATTATATTTTTACTTGTTCATTTTATTTGAAGAAATATACTTTAAACCTTCATTCGATTATTATTATTGTTGTTAACACTAATCTATATGTTTGGAATTTCTGTTGGAATATTACATAGGAAAAATATTGCTCAAATCTGAGTCCAGTATAATTTACTTTAGTTCTGTTTACTGGTTTACTTTTATTGTACCCAGTGTTTAACCTTGCCCTTAACCCACACCTTATGTTTTTACAGGTTTTTACATACGCCTAACTGTCAGTACTGTTATTCTGCTCTATTATTAGATGTTGTTGCTAGGTTATACACCTGGTAACAAGCCGTGAAAATCTAAGTACAGACGTAAACAGTGAGACTCGTCGGAAAGAGTTGGCGCGTAAGGTGTCCGTATCCTAGCAACCCAAGGAATCCAATAAGAATCTAGTACGTCATCGGCGCTATCATGATCCTGCCAAATAGAAACATCGATATATTCAATATACTTAACAAAGTTTTGGGAAAGTTATTTTTGTATGACTGACTCACAAATAGATCATATCAATAAAAACATACTTATCTTTCTATAAATAACTATATACACACACACATCTGTATACATACACATCTGCGCGTGTGTAAGATATATGAAGAGCAGTCTACTTAAGTTACGTTATCATTGTTAGCTGGCGTCAATAGTTGATCGTTTATGGCCATAGTCTTTAAAAATACAGTCTGAAAAGATCGTTGTTTTATCTCATTTCTAACCTCCTTCACTTATATCTTTACCATATTCTCAGAAACGTTGGGCCAGTCACTATTTTCAAAATTTAGCAATATATTTTCAGTACAAAAGTTTGATTATTATTAATTTAAAAAGTTTCTCTCACAAACGTTTTGTCTGGTGGTACAAAAAAAAATCCTTTTACGATCAAAGTTCAATCTATTGGTATTTCCTCTATTAAAAAGAAAGGTTATTTCACTCCAAAACAATTATAAAAGCTAATTTCATTTTGACAAAGCAATTAAAAAAAAAAAAACAGACTCATCTGTCAGTTCAATACACTTTCTTAGGCACGTTTAAAATGTTCATGTGTCTGTTTGTTTTTCTTTCTCAATAACTAGTGACAAGAGAAGTGTTTCAAAATCTGGAGTAATAAACAGTCAGTTATTTCTGCAGGTGATAACGTTCTTGTCGATAAGTTAATCGTACTAATGATTCAATCTTTCTTCTTAACCCTTGCAGTATAGTAAATACTGTCTACTGATACGAGAGAAAAAACATTGTTAAAAGAGGGCTGTCTGCACTTAGCCATTCCTAGTCTCGAGAAAACAGACAAGATGGATGACAGCTGGACAATAGTAACCACCACTTGAACTATTCTGTCTGGTTGAATAGTTTGATATCACTGCCACTCTTATAACGCACCCTCGCCCCCATGTTTATTCAGCAACGAGTCCACCAGCCATGGATTCTCAAATTCTTAGCCTGATCACCCTAACTACCACAGACACGTCCGCCCTCTAAACGTTAGGAATGAATGCGTTACCATTAAATCAATTAGCAACAAATTAGTTCTTTCTGTTTCAGATTTGAACAAGTAGCTCAGTCACCGAGACAGTCAATAATGAACACGTAAATCACTATAATTGTAACTTACGGTTTTGGAGTTGATTTAATAACAGAAATTCCTGACTTTATAGCACATTCCGTATATTATTATATACTTCAGATAAGAGATCTCGGGTGCTTTTTAACGTGGCCATTATTATGTAGTGATTAGGACTTAACGAAATCTCGAGTTAAATCAAATGATAAATAATCTAATTATAGCACAGATATTTTATTGTGAAAGCTCGTATTCCAAAAATTAGCCGAAATTTCTTACTGTGATTATTAATTGAAGGAGATAAAAATAGAATAACATAAAAAAACTTTTGTTTCATTCATAGTAATACTTGAACTCTACCTAACCCCGATTTTAGTAAGTCCAAACATGGTCAAGATAACTGTTTTAGTAAGTCCAAATACAGTCAAGACAACTGTTTTAGTAAGTCCAAACATGGTCAAGATAACTGTTTTAGTAAGTCCAAATATAGTCAAGATAACTGTTTTAGTAAGTCCAAATACAGTCCAGATAACTGTTTTAGTAAGTCCAAATACAGTCCAGATAACTGTTTTAAAAAGTCCAAACATGGTCAAGATAACTGTTTTAGTAAGTCCAAATATAGTCAAGATAACTGTTTTAGTAAGTCCAAATACAGTCCAGATAACTGTTTTAGTAAGTCCAAATACAGTCCAGATAACTGTTTTAAAATGTCCAAACATGGTCAAGATAACCGTTTTAGTAAGTCCAAACATGGTGAAAATAACCGTTTTAGTAAGTCCAAACATGGTGAAAATAACCGTTTTATAAGTCCAAACATGGTCAAGATAACCTGTTCTAGTAAGTTTCGACATGGTTAAGATAACGATTGCTAGTAGTCCGTCAGTAGCATAACCCATACGGTCTTCAGACTGACAACGCTATAAATCGGGTTTCGATACGCGTTGTGGCAGAGCACAGATAGCCCATTGTGAATTCTTAATTAGAAAGAAACAAACTGTTTTAGTAAGTTCAAACATGGTCAAGATAACTGTTTTAGTAAGTTCAAACATGGTCAATATAACTGTTCTAGTGAGTCCAAACATGATCAAGAGAACTGTTTTAGTAAGTTCAAACATGATCAAGATAACCTGTTATTGTAAGTTTGGACATGGTTAACTGTTCTAATAAGTCCCCCCCCCCGCACAGGATAACAAGAATGCTATCTTTTCACATTATTACAACTTTGTGTTACACAGAATCATTAGAAAACACGAGAAATATTCGTCCTTGTCTCTTCATCAGAATCTAATTTTTTTATTCTCAACGATTAACATATGACTTGATTTTAAGTTTAAATATATATTTAAATATAGGCCAAGATAAATTAATTATAAAAAATACTTAATTACCTGTTCTTTTCCAGGGTCACACAGAAGGCCCAAGGTTTCTAAAATCTCTATTAATGTACGTTTATAATCTCTAGCATCACTCCAAACTGAAGTGAAATATTCATCAGAAAGATAACCATATCCCACACCATTATACTCACTCTGGCTATCCACTCTTTTCTCGACGTTGCATGGTTCTGAAGATTGCTAAATACAAAAGAAATAAATAAACATAGATGTTTTGTTGTTGTTAAGTAAGGAGATAAAATTGGTAATTATCTTGATATGTCTTTTCGGGAAGGAAAGTGTCGTTTGTTTCTCAATCTGTTTTATTTAAAATATTTCAGTATAAAATCATTATTTATTTGTTATAAGTTGTAAACGTATGTAAGTTGTAACATGCATAAACTATGGGAACTAAATACACTGTTTCGTAGGTTGATGCAATGTAGCCAGGCATGGCCAGGTGGATAAGGTACTCGACTTGTAATCCAAGGGTCACAGGTTCGAATCCCAGTCGTACCAAACGTGCTTGCCCTTTCAGCCGTGGGAGCGTAATAATATGACGGTAAAAGTGTAGCCCAAGAGTTGGCGATGGGTGGTGATGACTAGCTGCCCTCCCTCTAGTCTTGGCCCGGCATGGCCAAGCGTGTTAAGGCGTGCGACTCGTAATCTGAGAGTCGCGGGTTCGCATCCCGGTCGCGCCAAACATGCTCGCTCTTTCAGCCGTAGGGGCGTTATAATGTGACGGTCAATCCCACTAGTCGTTGGTAAAAGAGTAGCCCAAGAGTTGGCAGTGGGTGGTGATGACTAGTTACCTTCCCTCTAGTCTTACACTGCTAAATTAGGGACGGCTAGCACAGATAGCCCTCGAGTAGCTTTGTGCGAAATTCAAAAACAAACCCTCTAGTCTTACACTGCTAAATTAGGGACGGCTAGTGCAAATAGCCCTCGTGTAGCTTTGCGCAAAATTCAGAAACAAAGAAAACTTTACGCGATGTATGGATAAGACTTATGGCGAATTGTATAAAACCCCATGTCACAATTCCCAAGAAACGAGAAGTTAATGACAAAGATTTACAGAACCTTACACCTTACTGTTTTTAAATTTAAGAAAATCTAAACGACTTAAATACAGTCCAAATAAAAATATTTCATAAGTTACTATAAAATGACAATATAACTGTATTTCTTTCATATGACATGGAACACAGATCGCTTCTATTTTCAAACTCTTTTCCATTGAATATTTATCGAAGTAATTTTGAAGCCGTGAATCTTCTTAGAAACAAGTTACGTATTTAAAGGTATGTGTGCTTGTGTGTGTGTGTGTTTTCGTATAGGAAAGCCACATCGGGGTATCTGCTGAGCCCACCGAGGGGAATCGAACATCTGATTTTAGCATTGTAAACCCTTGGACTTACCGCTGTACATTTATATAGCAAAACACCTCCAATCTTTTTTGGGTATTTTAGAAAGCTACACAGGTGCCACCTGGTGTGCAGCTGTCCCTAGCTCTGAGTTACCTGTACTATGCCCACCACAGGTATTGAAACTCTGAAAGACTGCAGATATGCCGCTGAGCCATGGAGGTGGTGCAGCTCTGGACTGATAGACCATAGAGAAAACCTCTTATCAATGGAATCTACCGTTTTTCCCGGCGTCGAAGACGTTATTTTTACCAGAGAATAAGTCTCAAAATTTTACCCTGCGTCTTCCAGGCCGAAGGTTACGTTGCTCATAGGCCTAAGCCTAAGCCTAGAGAAAGCGTTTCGATACTAGACAGTAATCCAAGCCCCTCTATACGACCTAGAATGAAATGTATAAGTTACTTAATATTAAATAACAAATAAGTAAACAAGAACATGTCACCGTGCTGTAATACCGACACTCATTTTAACTCCTCAGGCTTAGAATAACGTTATTACTGATAATAATACAGATATTCTAGTGGTGATATAAGATACACACTTTCAAAGGTAGATATGACAAGCATTTCGCTCACAAAAAACGAAGTGCGAAGAGTTTTTTGCACAGATTCGAGTCTGAACACGATAATGACTGAGTCACGCCTGGTATGTTTCCAGTCGCAAATATAAATAATAACAAATGGCTCTGGACGAAAAATTTAGAACTGTTAAGTTAGTCGATTTACACAAATAAGTTTTTGTAGGACAGTTTGGTTTGGTTTTCTTAATTAAGCGCAAAGCTACACGAGAGCTATCTGCGTGTGTTTGTTCGTCTCTCTTGAATTTCGCGTAAAGCTACTCGGGGGTTATCTGCGCTAGGCGTCCCTAATTTAGCAGTGTAAATCTAGAGGGAAGGCAGCTATCATCACCACCCACCGAGAACTCTTGGGCTATTCTTTACCAACGAATAGTGGGATTGACCGTCACATTATAACCCCCCTCGGTTGAAAGTGCGAGCATGTTGGTGTGACGTGGATTCGAACCCGCGATCCTCGAATTAGGGTTGAGTGTCTTAACCACCTGGCCATGCAGGGGCCTTTATAGGACAGTTAGATTTTTTTTAAAGAATATTTCAGTCCTTTTACCATCAAAATGGACTAATATTAGTTTGTACTACCAGATGTTTTAACTTGTTTATGCAGTAATTCACGGAAGGTAGTAATGGAGTAAATCCCCAATATCGTTTACTTTATTTCTGTTGGTTACTTACGTAATTCTACTTGTTAGTCCTCGGATCAGCTGATGAAGTATTTATATTAAAATAATAATAACCATAAGTTATGATCTTTCTCAAGTTATGAATTTTAACAAGAAATACAATTTCTAGCCATTAACTGTATGATACGACATACAAAATGTAAGGTGTCCAGTCACTCGTTTTTTAGAGCATTAAAAAAAGACTGAGATACTAATTGTCATCCTACCTGACTGGTTGGTATCAGTACTGAAGAGTCGAAAAGTTTGTAATACTGATCAATGAACCACTGAGGGTCCAAAACGGCAATTCCTTCCCAAACGTCTCTGGTTTTGTCCACAAGATTACTCGGAAATGAAATCAATTTTCCTTGTTCATGCAGAAAGTGCAACATCGCCCACAACTCGTCCTCCTCAACAATTCCTTCTCTTAGGGCAATCTCGTAGAGCTATAAAAACAAACATATTAAAGAGGAACAGAGAAAAGTGATCACTACATAAGTTTTATATGAACTTTAGCTCTATTTTAGGCTTAGTTTTACTCTCATATTTATCTCACGTGACTACTACGCGAATTTTATATAAGCTTTAGATCTGTATTAGGCTTAGTTTAACTCTCATACATACCTCACGTGATCACTAAATAAGTTTTATATTAACTTTAGATCTGTTTTAGGCTTAGTTTTACTCTCATATATACCTCACGTGATCATTACATAAGTTTTATATGTACTTTAGATCTGTATTAGATTTAGTTCTACTCTCGTATATATCTCAGAGTATGATAAAAACGGCATTAAAGGTATAACAAGTCACTTAATTGTGAAATGAACTTTACGTATATTTAAGCTCCACATTAGGCTTAGGTTTCCAACACGGTCATCACTCGCCACATGTTGCGAAACGGTTGTTGATCTGTGGCGAATTGGCGCTTTTCTTCTACTACCTTTTTTTTCTTTAATATAATTAATTCTATCAATACATACTTGAAAACGTTTATGTATATTTAATCACTTTACCACTTGGTCATGTATTTAATAAACTTTACGTATCCTTAAATTTCATATTAGGCTTAAGTCTGTATCTACGTTCATCTCACAGCAACATTAAAAGAAGTCGTATTAAACTAATTGCTCACATATTTTTTATGATCAATACGTTACGCTACTAAGCCTAAAGCTACCTGACAATAGCCCGCCATATAAATTTTCTTCTCCAGCAACTGTAACACAGCTCTGTGAAACGCTAGCCATCGTAGAGGTACTTCCATGGACATCTGGGGTTGACTTAACGCTATCATTCGAATCCGTAACCTCAAATTCTCCATTTGCGTTTCTAACACTTCCGCATCCATCCAGTTCAGTAGAAAACACGTGGGTACCACGTGGTGTTTACAGGGGGCGTCTTGAAGACTTTCTCTGATTCTTGCAAACCTTTCTTCTACCTGAGGACATGTAAACCGTGTAATTCGGTTATTCCTACAATACACAAGTATTTTGTAACACACTGTATCAAGTCTAGTTTTCCAGTTTATTTGTTGTATTTTACTGCATTTTAGATACAAAGTCCTACTTAACTTCCCAAAAGGCCCGAAGACTTTGTCATGCCGACCAAACAGAGAACGGCATAAATAAATAAACAAAAAAGAAATACAAATAATGTCTAAATTTATTGCTGGTAAGAGAATGTTACCATAATGTGGTAGTTTTCTTCGCTCGTCTTGTCTACTTTCTTGAGCATTCCAACGATAAGCACGGGCGGCCGAAGTGCAGGAATGTCATCTTTTTCTTCCGGTAGATGTCGCTCACCACTATAATTACAAGTGATATTGTTCTGAGACACAGTGAGATGAAGTGCTGTTAACCATGAGCGAAGTAAGCTCAAAGGAGTCATTCCTGACTGGAAAAAATAAATATATATTCATGGTAATTACCTCAGTTATTAATTTCTTTTTACAAAAATGTATTCAACAAAGTACGATATTTTATTATTACTGTCAGAATTATATTTATAAATAAGTCTACACGCGTGCTGTTAAAAAACCACTTTGGCCTTCGGAGCTGGCGACCTGGGTTCATGTCCGTGCTATACCGCACAAGGTATCCAATACACTGTACTTTAAGGTTTTATTGTGTAATAAGAAAGATACTTAGTCGTTAAGAGTGAATGATTTCTGACTGATTAGTGGGCCTGGCATGGCCTAGCGCGTTAAGGCGTGCGCTTCGTAATCTGAGGGGCGCGGGTTCGCGCCCGAGTCGCGCCAAACAAGCTCGCGCCTCCCCAGCCGTGGGGGCGTTATAATGTGACGGTCAATCCCACTATTCGTTGGTAAAAGAGTAGCCCAAGAGTTGGCGGTGGGTGGTGATGACTAGCTGCCTTCCCTCTAGTCTTACACTGCTAAATTAGGGATGGCTAGTGCAGATAGCCCTTCTGTAGCTTTGCGCGAAATTCAAAAACCAAACCAAACCTGACTGATTAGTAATTAAAAATTTGAAAAGGCAGCATAAGGCGCGGCATGACCGGGTGGTTAGGGCGCTTGATTCGTGACCTGAGGGTTGCGGGTTCGAATCCATGTCACACCATACATGCTCGCCCTTTCAGCCATAGGGGCGTTATAATGTGACGGTCAATCCCACTACTGATTGGTAAAAGAGTAGCTCAAGAATTGTCGGTGAATGGTGATGACTAGCTGCTCCCCTCTAGTCTTAAACTGCTAAATTAGGGACGGCTAGCGCAGATAGCCCTCGTGTAGCTTTGCGCGAAATTCAAAACAAACAAAGATAGCGTATAATCCGAATAGCTTTTCTCTAAATACATGTGCTGAACAGCTTAAAATACTGAATATTAGTGTTTATCCTAAGTTTCGCTGCCGCAACACGACCAATCAAAATTCATTACTCCATCTTTGCACATTCTCAACATGACTTAATGACTCTGACAGTCAATAAGCCTAATGCTCAAATAACAAACTGATAGCATTGCCAAGGGGCCTTATGATCCAACAAGATCGATGGTACAAAAATACCTTTCCCGAAAAAATAAAAAAATTGTAACACACATTCGTACACTGCCTTGATAATGGCGCACATGAATAGACTTATTCTGCACATGGATTTAAAAAAATTAGAAAGAACGTTTATAAGGAGTGCAAAAATATTAACAAAGATAAAATTACACTATGTAACAAATTTTTTTACTTTTTCTTGTTCCTGGACAGAAAGTGTTATTTCCCAATTGCTTATGCCTAAAGTGAATAGAAAAGACATATCTTTCCCTTCAAACTTTGCTTTTGTGACCTGGGAGCGTATAACGAAAACATGATGGAAAACTATATTTGGGGGCTGATACTGAAAGTGATTAACATTACCGTCGCAAATCTCGAAAAATTACTCACTTCTAAAGATTTTCGTTCATTTTTGTATAACTTTAGTATAAATACATGTAAATCTTGATTCATATGTTGTTTTATTCTGACCTTATGTAAATGAAAATGTGCAAATTTGCCTGTTTTTACATAGAAAATAGGTTAATTTCTAGATTTCATTATCCAGGTCACAAGAGTTTGTTTTTGAATTTCGCACAAAGCTACTCGAGGGCTATCTGTGCTAGCCGTCCTTAATTTAGCATTGTAAGACTAGACGGAAGACAGCTAGTCATCACCACCCACTGCAAACTCTTGGGCTACTCTTTTACCAACGAATAGTGGGATTGACCTTCACTTTATAACGCCCCCACGATTGAAAGGACGATCATGATCGGTACGACGGGGATTCGAACCCGCAACCCTCAGATTACGAGTCGAATACCTTAACCAACCTGGCCATACCGGGTCATCTAGGTCACAAACGCAAATGGGGCCATTTTCTGTACTTTTACAACATAGGCAATTAAGAAATAACACATAATAACAATTAAGAAATAACACATAATATCCTGGAACAAAACTTGTGTTACATAGTGTAATAGATACCGTACATTAAATATAATCTAAACCAACCCACCTACACCGTTGTTTTAAATATGTAGAAAAGAACATATAATATACAAATATTCTGTTTTTCAGTATTTATTTATTTGTTACAAACTATCCTTTTCTCTGCATATATTTGATAATAATTTATTTTTAAAATGTTTTTATTTTTTCTTGGTTGTTTGTTGTTAAGCACAAAGTTACATGGTGAGCTATCTGTTCTGTGCCCATTATAGGTATCGAAACTCGTTTTTAGCGCTTCAAGCCTGGCGAGAGGTAGAATGTTTCTATTGAATATTTATTGTTTGTCGGATTTGTTTGTTTGGAGTTTCGCGCGAGGCTACTCACAGACTATCAGCGCTAGCCGTCCATAATTTAGCAGTGAAACATTAGCTACTCTTTTACTAACGAATAGTGAAATTGACCATCACTTTATAACACTCCCATAGCTGAAAGGACGAGCACGTTTGGTGCAACAGGAATTCGAGCCCAAGACCCTTAGATTGCGAGTTAAGCGCCCCCTAACCGCTTGGCCGAAACTGCTGAATTCACGCACTCGGGGGGGGGGGGGTTTCAAAGAATCCTCTATTTTTGTGATGTAAAAAAAAATTGTTAAATTAACGTTTCCTACATAGTCCACGTTCTCCTAATGAAACATTAACACTTTTGTGGTTTCAAATATTTCACTGCACTGGCTCATGTTGACCAATACGTTTGCTTAGCTGTTTCTTGCGCATGCGCGCACTTAAATAATCGTGGTCACCGTTATTGATTCACGACTGTTTATCACGTCATAGTATAGATCCTTGATCAGGCGTACAATACAAAACACAAGCCTCACAATAAAAAATTACAGGATAGATTGTGTTAAAAAATCCATAAACTCATTACCAGAACTAATAACGTTCACTGTATTATACAATAATACATTTTACCCAATTAAAGAGATCTTCCGTTATTTAAATATTGTGTCCAGCGTGCCGAGTGAAGTTACTGAGTGTATTTCAAATACTGAAACTACCGAGTGTAGACTGTGTTTCAAATACTAAAACTACCGAGTGTAGACTGTGTTTCAAATACTGAAACTACCGAGTGTAGACTGTGTTTCAAATACTAAAACTACCGAGTGTAGACTGTGTTTCAAATACTAAAACTACCGAGTGTAAACTGTGTTTCAAATACTGAAACTACCGAGTGTAGACTGTGTTTCAAATACTGAAACTACCGAGTGTAGACTGTGTTTCAAATACTGAAACTACCGAGTGTAGACTGTGTTTCAAATACTGAAACTACCGAGTGTAGACTGTGTTTCAAATACTGAAACTACCGAGTGTAGACTGTGTTTCAAATACTAAAACTACCGAGTGTAGACTGTGTTTCAAATACTGAAACTACCGAGTGTAGACTGTGTTTCAAATACTAAAACTACCGAGTGTAGACTGTGTTTCAAATACTAAAACTACCGAGTGTAAACTGTGTATCAAATACTAAAACTATCGAATAAAGACTGTGTGTCAAATACTGAAACTACCGAGTGTAGACTGTGTTTCAAATACTAAAACTACCGAGTGTAGACTGTTTCAAATACTGAAACTACCGAGTGTAGACTGTGTTTCAAATACTGAAACTACCGAGTGTAGACTGTGTTTCAAATACTGAAACTACCGAGTGTAGACTGTGTTTCAAATACTGAAACTACCGAGTGTAGACTGTGTTTCAAATACTAAAACTACCGAGTGTAGACTGTGTTTCAAATACTGAAACTACCGAGTGTAGACTGTGTTTCAAATACTAAAACTACCGAGTGTAGACTGTGTTTCAAATACTAAAACTACCGAGTGTAAACTGTGTTTCAAATACTGAAACTACCGAGTGTAGACTGTGTTTCAAATACTAAAACTACCGAGTGTAGACTGTGTTTCAAATACTAAAACTACCGAGTGTATACTGTGTTTCAAATACTAAAACTACCGAGTGTAGACTGTGTTTCAAATACTAAAACTACCGAGTGTAGACTGTGTTTCAAATACTAAAACTACCGAGTGTAGACTGTGTTTCAAATACTAAAACTACCGAGTGTATACTGTGTTTCAAATACTAAAACTACCGAGTGTAGACTGTGTTTCAAATACTAAAACTACCGAGTGTAGACTGTGTTTCAAATACTAAAACTACCGAGTGTATACTGTGTTTCAAATACTAAAACTATCGAGTGTAGACTGTGTTTCAAATACTAAAACTACCGAGTGTAGACTCTTTCAAATACTAAAACTACCGAGTGTAGACTGTGTTTTAAATACTGAAACTACCGAGTGTAGACTGTGTTTCAAATACTAAAACTACCGAGTGTAGACTGTGTTTCAAATACTAAAACTACCGAGTGTAGACTGTGTTTCAAATACTGAAACTACCGAGTGTAGACTCTTTCAAATACTAAAACTACCGAGTAAAGACTGTGTTTCGAGTACACCAAATGTAAGTAAAATATTTTTATTATATTTGAAAACACTTGTAGGAACATATAAAAATGTGATTATTATAACAAATTAATTTTATCACATGTAACACTTTATTTTAACAGTTTTCACTTTATTTTAACAACTGAATTTTAAAAATTCTTTATTGGTTTCTAAACAAATAATAATGTTGTGCCAATAAGTTTCTACTTCCTTCACAATCATGTGATGAATAACCACTTACCCCATTTGTTTCGGAAAAGTTAGGTATAGGTTCATCTAGGTCTTGATTCAAGTCTAGAACGTACACGTAAATAGCCTGTGACGTTGCAAATATCTGGAGGGAAAATATCTCGTCAACGAACCAATAAAATATAACTTATATAAAGCACATAATATTTCGTATTGTGACAAATGCCAGTGTGATGTTTGACTGATTCATTTTACAACAGTTTGACCTTTGTTGAAGTGATTGACGAATCTGAACAATTACAACAGTTAATTTATATAGAATAATTTTAACTTTGATGAAATTGGTAGTCTTACAAAACAGGAGTTGAATAAATTATAAACCATTTGCGTATTATTTTTATATAATTCAAAACAATTCTTGAATAGGCAAATGAGCAAGTTACATAAAACTACCGGCGATATAAAGTCCCGGTGGAACAGACTGTATCAGAACTACATTTTCATACTGTTCGTAGATATTGTAATACAGCCAAATATCATTACTTTTAGGCCCGGCATGGCCAAGCGCGTAAGTAGTGCGACTCGTAATCCGAGGGTCGCAGGTTCGCGCCCGAGCCGCGCTTGTCAATCCCACTATTCGTTGGTAAAAGAGTAGTCCAAGAGTTGGAGGTGGGTGGTGATGACTAGCTGCCTTCACTCTAGTCTTCCACTGCAAAATTAGGGACGGCTAGCATAGATAGCCCTCGAGTAGCTTTGTGCGAAATTCCAAAAAAACAAACAAAAACAAAAATCAAGTCTTCTCAGCCTAGTTTGTTGTATTATCAAGTTTTATTCGGTTTGTTTTGAATTTCGCGCAAAGCTACACGAGGGCTATCTGACCTAGCCGTCCCTAATTTTGCAGTGTAAGACTAGAGGGAATGCAGCTAGTTATCACCACCCACCGCCAACTCTTTGACTACTCTTTTACCAACGAATAATGGGGTTGACCGTCACATTATAACGCCCCCACGGCTGAAAGGGCGAGCATGTTTGGTAGAGCAGGGATTCGAACCCACGACCCTCAGATTACGAGTCGAGTGCCTTAACCACGTGGCCATACAGGGCCTTTATTATCAAGAAAGTCATAAACCTCAAGTGCGTATGTTGAAACGAAAAACTGTAAAATAACTTCAAAAAGTACAGATTCCGACATGTAGCCTCCCGCTAGTGTAGAGATACACTCTTGTGCAAATTAATTGAAACAAATGGTCATTTTACAATATATTCAGCATGGTGGCCGGTGTAGGCTCGCTGGACCCGCTGATTTTCTTTAATAGTCATTTTTTTCACACAGACAGCGTCATTAGCTGTGTTTTGCAGTACGGTCGATCTATTTTTGGGATATATGACGAAATTTTGAGGAATATTACGTCATTCGAAATTGCGTTAGAAGGGGAAGGAAACCAGTCAAAAAACAACTTCTTACCAACTCAATGAAGAAAAACGGGATCAATGAGGTTTGAAATACAAGAACTGGACGCAAAAACAATGGAGGAAGGTGTTATTCAGCGACGAGACTCATTTCTTTGTACAGGGTTAAAGAAATCTGCATATTCACAGATCTTCAGGTGAGAAACGTCGAGAATGTCACATCAATCACTTCGTAAAACATCCCTTGAAGAAGACGTTTTGGGGCTTTTTTCAGCTACTATGGCGTCGGAGGCTTGCATATTGTAGAAGGTATGATGCGAGGACCACAGTACATCAAAGTTTTGCAGAGAAGAGTCGCTCCAGAATTGAATAAGAGATTTCTAGATGGATCTGGCATTTTTCAGCAAGATCTGGCTCCGTGCCACACATCGAAACTTGTGAAGAATTTTATGGCTACAACTCAAATAAAGGTGCTGGACTGGCCTGGAAACTATTCAGAGTTAAATCCTCTTGAAAATCTTTGGGCGATTTGTAAAGAAAGACTTCGGGGAAAAGACTGTACTACGAAAGATAAACTAATTGAGGTGTTGTACTGCGATCCAAAAATTAGTAAAGATTGCAGTCAACTCGTGGACTCGATGCAAAAACAGATTAATGATCTTTTGAAAATAAAGGCGGTCATATCATGTATTAATTTGTGAGTAATTTTTGGATTCTCAGAAATAAAACGCAAAAAATTGAAAAAATCGTAATTTCCCGTCTTGTTTCAATTAATTTGCACAAGGGTGAAAGTCTACAGATTTACAACGCTAAAATTAGTGGTTCGATTCCCCTCGGTGGGCTCAGCAGATAGCCCGATGTGCCTTTCCTATACGAAAACATACACACACAGATATGAAAATTATATTTAAATCGTTACTATCTCGTTGGAACAAAATAGATGTTTTTGTACGAGATATTACAATATTTCAACGTGATCTTCCTCGTGCGACCAACGTGTCGTATTTGCCCTTAAAATATCTCCCGAAAAATTGATTAAGCATCATATTCGCGCATGTTTAATTTTGTTAAATCTTCCACTGGAATCTTCTATCGAAAACATTAAATCATCATTGAACGTTTCAAATAATAAATGTTGTTTGTTTGTTTTCGAATTTCGCTCAAAGCTACTCAAGGCCTGTTTACGCTAACCGTCCCTAATTTTACAGTGTAAGACCAGAAAGAAGGCAGCTAAACATCACTACCCACCGCCAACTCTTGGGCTACTCTTTTACCAACGAATAATGGGATTGGCCGTAACATTATATAGCCCCCACGGCTGATAGGACGAGCTTTGTGCTTGAAAACAAACAACATTAGCCCGGCATGGCCAAGTATATACCCGGCATGGGTATCGAAACTCGGTTTCTAGTAGTATAAGTCCGCAGATACACTGCCCCCCAGATGGAACGGATGATGGCATGATGTGGAAATCAAAAGAGGATGAGGTAAAGGTTTAAAGAAGCAAATTCAATTGCAATGACAATTTTAGTGATGACGAAGCCTTGTGACAAGACAAATGACAGGCTTAGTGGATTACCAAGTAAGTGTTCAACGTTTTTGTAAAATTGACACTTAAAACAAAGTGCAATAAAAAGTTTCCAACAATGTTTGATAGTTCTTGGATGCACGTTATATTCGAGCAAATACGGTAGCTATGTCATGGGAACGTGATAGTAAGTCGTGCGCACGAGGAAACTTTCTTTTCACGTGCTCTCTTCAAATCTTCTTACAGAAGAGCTTTTAGTGGCTGCTTAAGAAATAAGTTTGTTTACTTTATTGATGTACTGATTGCTGTACTTCTGTTTTAGCCAGATCGATTGAGGTGATACTGATCAAACTTAAATTGGTCTCGGAGTTTAAGTACGGGATCAAACAGGAATTATCAGGCAATAACACGTGAGTATCAGGTGAAATCACCACATAGATTTGGTTTTCTTTTAATTTCGCGCAAAGCTACACGAGGGCTATCTGACCTAGCCGTCCCTAATTTAGCAATGTAAGACTAGAGGGAAGGCAGCTAATCATCACCACCCACCGCCAACTCTTGGGCTACTCTTTTACCAACGAATAGTGGGATTGGCCGTAACATTATATAGCCCCCACGGCTGATAGGACGAGTATGTTTGGTGCGAGGGGGATTCGAACTCTCGACCTTCAGATTACGAGCCGAGAGACCTTCAGTTAATTAGAATACAGTTTAATTTCTGATGGGTGAAGATTCAGAAGATATAACTAGTTCTAAGCATAAATACTAGCCACTTTTATAGCTTCAAAGAAATGTACATCTCTGTCATGTATATTGAAATACAGATTTCAATTTTCATACGTTAGATAATAGGAAGTGTAAGTTTTCCATCCTGGATTATTTCACGTTCTCTGTGAATAAATTTATTTGTTCAAGAACTCCTCCTCAAGTTTTGGAGCTTTTGGGGCTAGTAGAACTAAACCGAGCCCTGAAGATCACCCAGATATGAGGGAGTCTAGGGTAGGCTTTCAAGGTCGCAGAAGACAAATCAGTTTTCGGACTATGTGTTCGTGGACCCTCTCTGGACCACGGGAGAATCATGTTTGATATTATTTTCATACCCCATCCTCAAGTTAGGGGAACCAAACTTAGACAACTCAGACATCAATGGCAGATGTTCCAGTAGTTTATTTTTTTCGGATAAAGACCCACTTGCTACAGTTATAGAAACAGTTGGGTATAACGGAGGTGCGTGACCAGTATATTAGGGTTTCTGTGAATCATGAGGGGACCTATAAACCTCCTTCCTCATAGCGGAGCGCGTATATTTTATGCTTCCAACACGAGTATCGAAATCCGGATCCTAGAGTTGTTGAACCCCTCAGAATTACCACTAACACAATGGGGGACTCTGATAAGATAAAAACCTTGGAAATCTGAATCGAGGTATTACAATTTGGTTTGGCTGTCTTTAATCGCAAATCTACACAATGAACTATCTGTGCTCTGTCCATTACAGGTATCGAAACCCGAAGTGTAGCGTATTAAACCCTCAAGGGAGCCATGGGATATAAAAGAGCAGAGCTAAATAGGGCGTTCAGCTGCTACTACTATCTCCCAGTAAGTTAAAAAATTGTTTGGATAATTATTCACGAAAAAAATAAGATAACTTAGAAATAGTTTTACAGATATGAATATCTGATAAAAGTCATAATGATTAAACTCTATATCTAGGCCCCCTAGTGGCAGTGTGGAATGTCTGCGGACTTACAACGCTAGAAATCGAGTTTTGAAACCTTTGCTTAATTTCAAATAAACTCTGTATCTGAATTGGAAACATTATTATACGGTTTTATTTGCTATTGTGTCTCGTCATTATATGTATAACAAAAAGTAGTCATATATATATATATACATATATATTCTCAGAATGTTTTCTATATCCAGATGGCCTACCTGATGAGGTAGAAGGTGAAAAGGGTCTTCAGAAAAGTTCCAAACGTTAAACAGTATATCTGTGTAGCAGGTAACAGGTTTTTCTGACTCTTTCCTATTCCAGTCTTGTTTGGAATCAGCCTCCTTCAAAAGACGTTCCACGAGAGTGACCACTTTATCGGGAATGTCCTGTGGAATCTCATCGGTCCAGGAGGAACATTTAGAATCACCAGAATCTCGTTTCTAGAATTTGAATAATAACTTCCGTTCAAAGCAAACTAAACATCGCCCATGAGTAAACCAAATTAAATGTACTGTTAACTATACATTACTTTCAAAGTAGATTCAAATGCGCTGTTTTATAAAATAAGTGCCCTCTATGTCAACAATATTCTCGGCCATAAATCCAATAATATCTAAAAAATGTTCGGCCAGCTGAGTAGATTTAGGTTAGTCCTAGATCCTCGTTTAAGATGACAATGCAAAACAAACTCTGTAATAATGAATGTATATTAATATAGGAGCCTGTCATACATACATATATATTATCAGGTGTGGGTGTGCGACCTCCATAGTTTTAAGAAAAAGTATCTAGATACCTGAAACTTTCTAAGCATACTAAGGGGTTCCTCAGGGTGTGCATCTATTGATGTATTTTTTTAGATTTCATTCAAACACATTATCATTCTTTTTGTTGTTGTTGTTTTTTGCCTTGTAACTCTTGATCCCCATAATTCTATTTTCTGAAGGTCTACATAAAAATATCATGTATTGTATCTCATTCTTACTTAGAGAATGAACAATGTGGGAAGGCTTTCTGACAAATACACTATTTCTAACACAAGTATAGAAAGCAAAATGCGAATGTAGAAATTCAAAATAAAGTTGAATTTAAATAGGTTTAAAAAACGGGAATAAAAATATAAATCAGAAAATATTAGAGGATTCGAAAAATTTGGTTTCAGTTGAAATTGACCGTTCTAAGCCCTTGTTAATAAGGTACTTTGGTTTCAGTTACAATCGGATTGTTTTAGGTTACAGCCAATAAGGTATTTTGCTTTCAGTTACAATTGGACTGTTTTAGGCTACAGCCAATAAGGGTTTTTGGTTTCAGTTACAATTGGACTGTTTTAGGCTACAGTCAATAAGGTATTTTGCTCAGTATTAGGATCACAGTTACTGTATACTGGAAGCTCTGGTGCTTAGCAACTTTACTAAACACGACTGAAATGATTGATGTGATGTCAAAACACTCTGGTAACTGTAGCTCTGTATTACGGTGTTTTAATAAAAGTCTATCAGATATTACATTCAGTCTTAATGTAACATTTCATTATGCATAATGCTCTGTAAAAGAGAGGTAGTGATTCGGGACATCAAACATTCGACAAGCAAATAAAAAAGGATTTGTTCAATGTTTAGGTGAAACAAAAGAACGTGTAAAACTTATAAACATGTGGGTAAACTCTTACCAATGAAATATTTTTTAAAATGTGTATTATATCGATTAATTTTTTACAGTCTTTAGAAACTTCTCAATATGTTTTGTACAACACATGCCTACAAACTAAACACTCTTTTAAATAACATTTAAAAATCGGGAGCACATTATATTGAATCAAGTTTATTTGTTTGTTTTTTTTAATTTCGCGCAAAGCTACACGAGGGCTATCTGCGCTAGCCGTCCCTAAATTTGCAGTGTAAGACTAGAAGGAAGGCAGCTAGTCATCACTACCCACCGCCAACTCTTGGGCTACTCTTTTACCAAAGAATAGTGGGATTGACTGTAACATTATAACGCCCCCACAGCTGAAAGGACGAGTATGTTTGGTGCAACGAGGATTCGATCCCGTGGCCCTTGGATTACGAGTTGAGTACCTTAACCACCTGGCCATGCAGGGCCAGTATTGAATCAAAGACGGTAGATTTAGTTGGTATTGTAGGTGTGTTTTCTTATAGCTAAGCCACATCGGGCAATCTGCTGAGTCCACCGAGGGGTACTGTGGGACAGTAAAAATTCTAACTATGAATTATGAAACTTAAAAATTAATTAAGCATATTTTATTTATGGAAATAACTTTAGGAAAAATATAAGTGAAATAATAAATAATAATCATAATGATAAATGGTGAGAAAATACGGTAAAGTACGTCTGATAAAGTTATATTAGTTTGTTTTCAAATATTTTTAATTAATTCAATATATATATAGACTGAATTTTGTGGACGTCCAGTTTGAAAAATGTGTTTTTAATTTAAATTATTTATATTTACTTTAAAATTTAATGTTTCAGATTTCTTATGATAAAACTTTATAACAATACAATAATATAGTTACATACATAAATAATATAACAATAATATAGTTATATATACATATATAAAGATAATAAAATGTATTACCTGTGTTTATTATGTGTGTTTGTTGTTGTATCTGATCCTTGTAACTTACCTGTTATGTATATATACATAAAGACGAAATGTGTGTTTGTTGTTGTATCTGATCCTTGTAACTTACCTGTTATGTATATATACATAAAGAAAAAATGTGTGTTTGTTGTTGTATCTGATCCTTGTAACTTACCTGTTATGTATATATACATAAAGACGAAATGTGTGTTTGTTGTTGTCAAAGTATAAAAGTTGCTGGACTGTTTCTCAAACAACCATGCTTTTCTTATGGTCAGTGATATATAGGATGTTCAAGGATGGGACCATCTGAACATCTTTATTTGTTGGTAGATGGAAAACAAACTGTAAACATCATTTATGAAGAAAATTCATTATAATTATAAACTTTTGAGATAAAGTTTACGTTGAGGTTATTACTTTGAATTACGTGTTTGGTGGTAAACGCACATTCTTTAAAATACGTTTAAAAAGTTCCAGCATGTAACAGTTCCATGTTTCTCTCTGTTTCAAAATGTCTTTCCTCTCGTCTATTTTCCTCGAAATCTGTGTCTATATTTAATATTCCTTACTACAATAATTACCGTTTGTTTGTTGAGATTAGTATTTCCAGAATTTTCGATTTTATTCGAACTTCTGCTGAACGTTGATTTCTTCGAAAGACTCGAATGTAGGCGGAGAGCACTTCGTACAAATGGAGTTCTCTTTTTTTCTTCTTGTTTTTTCTTTCGTTGCAGAAGAAGTTCCCTGACGACATTTTCTGCAATTGCCTGGTAGTATTTCTCTTGAACTTGGTCGTATTCATATCCTGGGTATGGAAAATAAATTTATTAAACGTAAGTAGGTCAACGACATATTTCTACTGGTGTTTCTACTGTTACTAGAATTAACGAAAGGTAGCTATCTTAACTACAGAACGTGTATTCATGTTTAAACACCAGGAAATCTTCATTGTTGTTTAATACTTATAATGTAGGTAAATTACTACGTGGAACTGTAAAGTATTTTAACGTAGAGAAAAATCCGTGTATACATTGAGAAGATTAATTAGCGAAACACGGCTATTTATAATTAAGATTATTTACTTAAACTTAGACACCAGGAAAAATTAATTAATGAAACAGAACTATATACAAAAGATATTTTGAACGAGACTGAATGTTTTTTGTTTGTTTGTTTTTCAATTTCGCACAAAGCTACTCGAGGGCTATCTGTGCTAGCTGTCCCTAATTTAGTAGTGTAAGACTAGAGGGAAGGCAGCTAGTCATCACCACCCATCACCAACTCTTGGGCTACTCTTTTACCAACGAATAGTGGGATTGACCGTCACATTATAACGCCCCCACGGCTGAAAGGGCGAGCATGTTTGGCGCGACTGGGATGCGAACCCGCGACCCTCAGATTACGAGTCGCACGCCTTAACACACTTGGCCATGCCGGGCCTGAACGAGACTGAAAAACGTATGTAATTAATATAATGATAATTGTGTTATTTATATCCATTTCAATACTAGGTGGATTTTGCTTTTTATTTTCGTCGTGGTTTTAACGAGTGTACCTCTCACACACGCTCGAGTGTGGGAGTGCACGTATAGGTTTATCAACAGAGATCGAAAGCTTCCCGTTGTCTTGGTTACGCATTGTTTTAGTTACTCTCTTTAGGTGTTACGTAAAGCTTTTCCTTGAAACATCATCGATATATATGATTGTATACTATGTGATGGAACGGTATCATGACATGCTATTTCTGCTGATAAAATTATTAATGGCACGTGCTTTGTAACGTGCTTGGGGAGAGGTGTAATAGTCTTTAACATATAATTGTTCTACTCTTCCAGTCTTGCAACGGTTGATTTCTTATCCTTCTAAATATCGTCTAAACTAAGATCACTCCCCATTTATAAAACAAAGGTGTTGTGTATTCTGTACACCGACATAGATACTTTTTTACTTTGTTTTACAACGGGTTTGATTTAAAATTCCGGCATGGCCAGGTGGTTAGAGCGCTCAACTCGCAATATGAGGATCACAGGTTCGAGTCCCTCTCACTGTCACACCAAACATGTTCGCTCTTTTAACCGTTTAACGTTAAAACGTTTCAAACAATCCTACTATTTGTTGATAAAAGAGTAGTCCAAGAGTTGGAGGCGATGTTGATTACTAGCTGCCTTCTTTCTTGTCTTACACTTCTAAATTATGGACAGCTAATGCAGATAGCCCTCGTGTAGTTTTGCGCGTAAATCAAAAACAAAACAAACTCCGCCAGAATCAAGAACTCTGGTTAAGTCCGAATGAATTCCGGTTGTGTGGGATTAGTAACTAGTCTTACAAGTTAGTGCACTTCATTTGGTTACTGTCAAGCACAAAACTACACTATCAATGGTATATCAACACGGATATCAAAACCTGACTTTTAACGCTCTCAGACTTACCGATGAACGAGTGTGAATCTGGTGTGTCTGAAGATACCCAAAACGTTCACTCGTAACACGTGTGTGAAACATTTAAGGTGACCGTGTGAATGTTGTCATTTTATTATATTATCTTTGTAAGTTAGATCATATATAGGTATTCAAGTTGTTTTTCTCGGAAAGTTAGTGTAACTAAATTAGGAAGCATCACTGAAATTGACATGAATTTGAAAAACTGCAAATTTTACTCGTGACTTAATATATGATATTGAAACTGATTAGGCTGCCCACGTTCTGCCAAAAATGTAAGTTTTGCATCACATACTTATTAATTTATGATGTTCTAATTGAACCAGGTTAATAAAATTAAAATTTGGAATGATGTTGAAACTGATATGATTTCTGAAACTCTCACTAGGTTTTTGCATCACAGAGTTGATTTAAAATGTTTTTCTTTAATCAAAATAACACAGAATACCCTGGAATGTTTTGGTTTCATAGGGTCTATATATTTCTTGTTTTCCTAAATATGCTTTTATATACATGTTCATATATATACGTGTTTTCGCTCCATTGTAGCTCGGCGGTAAGTATCAGAGCTCACACCATTACAAACTGAATTCCTATACTTGTAATAAGCACAGCACAGATACCCTATTGTATAAACTCTGTGCTTAATAAGAAATTATATACTGTATTTCCCAGCGTCGAAGGTGTTATTTCTTTCCCCAAAATAAGTCTCAAAATTATCTCTGCATCTTCCAGGCGAAGATTACGTTGCTCACAGGCCTAACCCTAGAGAAAGCGTTTCGATACCAGACAGTAATCCAAGACCCTCTACATGACCTAGAATGAAATGTATAAGTTACTTAGTGTTAAATAACAAATAAATAAACAAAATAATCATAAATAATCACAAAATTCATTGGCACTTCCTTGACCTAACATCAAAAGATCGTTTGAAGAGGCCAACTCAGGTGTGCGAGTGGTTTGTCAAATCTTGGAATTCTATGAAAACTGAAATAGTAGTCAAATCTTACATGTAATGTGGCATCAGCAATAGGTTAGACAGCACAGAAGATGGCATTCTATTCAATAGGTTAGACAGCACAGAAGATGGCATTCTATTCAATAGGTTAGACAGCACAGAAGATGGCATTCTATTCAATAGATTAGACAGCACAGAAGATGGCATTCTATTCAAAAGGTTAGACAGCACAGAAGATGGCATTCTATTCAATAGATTAGACAGCACAGAAGATGGCATTCTATTCAAAAGGTTAGACAGCACAGAAGATGGCATTCTATTTGAAGACAACGACATTTCGGACAGCAGTGATGACCACGATGATGGTAGTCATGTGGATGACAACGGTGAATTTTCAGGATTTCAAGATTAGAATATTTTTCCTTATTTGTAATGTTTGGTTTATAATGTTCGTGTGGCATTTAAAACAATTGTTATGTTTCGTTTATAATGTTCGTAAGGTATTTAAAACAATTATAATGTTTCGTTTATAATGTTCGTGTGGCATTTAAAACAATTGTAATGTTTGGTTCATAATGTTCGTGTGGCATTTAAAACAATTGTAATGTTTCGTTTATAATGTTCGTGTGGCATTTAAAACAATTGTAATGTTTGGTTTATAATGTTCGTGTGGCATTTAAAACAATTGTAATGTTTGGTTTATAATGTTCGTGTCGTATTTAAAACAATTGTAATGTTTGGTTTATAATGTTCGTGTGGTATTTAAAACAGTTGTAATAAAACAGCACTTTTAAAAATAATAAATCACTAGTAATATGGTACTATGGTATTAAGTTATGTCCAATGATACAGAATGTTCTTAAAATCATAAAATCAAGACAGCGTGCCAGGTATAGCCTTATCCATTTGCACGAATGGACAGTGGCAAATGAGAACGTTGGTGAAGAAACACGGCTAGACCTGTTGTTAACACATTTTATACGAGGGCTGTTCAAAAAATACGCGGACTGTTTGAATTGCGCGACTCCAGTTGGTTCCAGGGAAATCCGCTTGGTGTCGCTAGGTTCGCACAGATCAGCTGATTACGACGCCATTTCCCGATTGCAGATATCTTCATTTGTGTATTAGCTACGCGGTTTTAAGTGAAGTGCGATTTTTTCGTTTGGCGGATTTCAGAATGAATGACCTGAAGGAGCAACGACTTGCTGTGAAATTTTGTGTTAAACTTGGAAAATCTGCGACTGAAACTTTTGCTATGCTTAACACGGCTTACGGTGATGTTGCTATGAAGCGTACAGCATGTTTCAAGTGGCATGAACGTTTTAAGGATGGTCGACAATCCATTGAAGATTATGAGCGTCTTGGACGTCCTTCCACGTCAACTGACGACCCACACGTCGACAAAATCAACACCCTGGTGCAAGCAAATCGACGTCTGACTGTCAGGGAGCTTGCTGGAGAGTGTGGGATATCAGTTGGATCTTGTTACGAGATTTTGACCGAAAAATTGAAGATGCATCGCGTTGCTGCGAAATTCAGCCCTCAGAACTCGTGAGTTTTTGGCCAAACACTCGATCACTGTTCTTCCCCACCCTCCTACTCACTTGACCTTGCTCCTTGCGATTTTTTCTTGTTCCCCAAACTCAAAAGACCCTTGAAAGGAAGAAGATTTGAGACGATTCCCGAGATTATGGCAAATGCGACGAAGGAGCTGGAGGACATTACAAAAGAAGCGTACCAGGACTGTTTCAACAAGTGGAAACACCGTTGGGATAAGTGTGTGCGTTGGGGAGGAGAGTACTTTGAAGGGGTCCCAGACCTGTTAACTTCTAAATAAAGTACATTTTGTTTTACGACGTCAGTCCGCGTATTTTTTAACAGACCTCGTACATGGTTCCAGTTAGCTGATATCTGAACTTAAGATGGGCTTATTAAATGTTATTAAAATGAATAAATTTTAAAAACATAAAATATTCTTAAAAATCAGTGAAACAGAAGAACCATCATGAATCAATGTGCTGTGCTAGCCGAAGCCACATCCATTTGCAAGAGTCGAGACACTGAATGGAAAGTACTTGAGACAAAATACGGATGGTCACTGGAGGTAAACAAATTTATCGCATTATAACGCCCCCACAGCTGAAAAGGCGAGCATGTTTAGTGCGGCCGAGATACGAACCCACGACCCTCAGATTACGAGTCGCACGCCTTAACCCACCTGACCAAGAGTTACACATACAAATAACCCTACACTCAGGACCAATAACCTTGTCACTCCATCACATCTACCAACTAAGGTAAAATTATTCCAAAAATAAAATAAAATAATTTCTAACTAATTTTCTCATTGACGATCTAGTTGAAATCAAAATTCTATTTTTCAGGAGAATTTCTCAAAATAAAAATTTAATTTATTTTTATTTTTAATCATTTTATAAACATATAAAAATAGATCAAAAATCAAACTTATACTCAAGGTGCGATTTTTTACAAATAAAAAACATATAATAAGATAAAATATCCAGACATCATTGTAACAAAATACGACCTTGGAGAAGGCTTAGCACAGAATGAATAAAATAAGACGCACTTGTGGAGAAAACGTTCGTGTTTGTCATTCCTTCTTCTGTTGTTCCACTGCCAATCTTCCAGCTTTTCCCATTTTCTTCGACTGTTTGGCACGTAAATGTTGTATCGATTCCTAAAAATCTCCGTTCCTTCTCTTCTTCTGGAACGCTGTTTCAAAGTCAGTATATTATATGATTATACATTAGTTTCAAAGTCAGTATGTTATATGATTATACATTTGTTTCAAAGTCGGTATGTTATATGGTTACATACTTTTCGCAAGTTGTTCATTAGGGTTGTCTTAACTTCATTAACACTATAACACTTTAACTGTTTGTAGTTAAGCACAAAGCTACACGATGGGCTATCTGTACTATGCCCACCTATCACACTATCGAAACCCAGTTTCTAGTGTTGTAAACCCGTTGGCATACCGCTGTGGCAACACTTTAATATTTAAAATGTCTTGTTTGTGTGTTTGAATTTCGTGTAAAGCTACACGAGAGCTATCTGTGCTAGCAGTCCACAATTTAACAGTGTAAGACTAAAGGAAAGGCAGCTAGACATCACCACCCACCGCCAACTCTTGGGCTATTCTTTTACGAACGAATAGTTGGAATGACCGTTACATTCACCCCACGACTGAAAGGGTGAACATGTTTGGTGTGACAGGAATTCGAACTCGCAAACCCTCGGATTACGAGTCGAGTGTCCCCCCCTCCCCAGAAATACAGTGGTAACTTTGAAAGAATATAACGTTAAAAACCGCATTACAATACCTGTGGTGGGCAGAACACAGATAGCCTATTGTGCAGCTTTGTGCTGAACTACAAAAAAAATATTTTCATATATACATATATGTGTGTGTTATTGTTTACCAACAAGTGGGCTTATATCGTTGCACACACTGTCCCAAATCGCTTTTTTATGGAAATGAGACGCGAATCATGAATGTTCGAATTCACATTCTAGGTGCACTAAACAGTGAGCCACAATCGACCACAGTATTTAAAGAAGGCGTAGAAACTATAACATGAAGTGTGCATCCAAAAATCTCAAAACATATAATCAACTGTTAGTTAGTTTGTTTGTTTTTGAATTTCGCACAAAGCTACCCGAGGGCTATCTGTGCTAACCGTCCCTAATTTAGCAGTGTAAGACTAGAGGGAAGGCAGCTAGTCATCACCACCCACCGCCAACTCTTTTACCAACGAAGAGGAGGATTGACCGTCACATTATAACGCCTCCACGGCTGAAAGGGCGAGCGTGTTTGGCGCGACAGGGATACGAATCCGCGACACTCAGATTACGAGTCGCACGCCTTAACACGCTTGGCCATGCCGGGCCTTCAAACTGTTGGTATCAGACCAAAAAGTGTTGACGGAGTACAACATTTATAAACACCACTTACTCGCGGTTAATCATATGAAAGACAAATTAAAATAATATCGTAGTTCTTAATAGATCAGAACAAAATGTAAATTATTAATTCTTGTGTTGTTGTAGCAATGCCACATCGGGTTATCTGCTGAGCCCACCGAAGGGAATCGACCCCCTGATTTTAGCGTTTTAAATTCGGAGACATACCGCTGTATTAGCGGAGAGCAAAGTTGTAACACTTAATCGAGCCAGCCAGGATTCGAACCTGGAATCTTCTGATCCGTAGTCAGACGCGTTATCCATTGCGCCACTGGCCCACTTAATTAATTCTTAATAATACTGATGTCAAAATTGTGCCACCAGGTAACAAATCCTAGTTTTATTTCAATGTCAATTTCTTGTTCGTACAAACATTTTGTAGTTTTCATACGTTTGTTTATTTTTAGTTGTGGAATCGCCTGTCTTTTAGGGTTATGCAAATAGGAAAATACGTTACCTTTTTCCTACCAGTTTCCACTTCAGTAAAGACTTATCGCCTTCTAGCGCTCCGATAAGAAATATACGTGTTTGAGTAAGAGGAACACTGCCTTCCGAGCACGCACGTTCATACGCTCGAAGAGCTTCGGGACCCCTAGCGACAACCTCTTCAGGTGGATTACTTTCTGGAAAACAAAAATATATACATTAATTCTTCCGCTATCGTTCACAACATGGCTGTATCTATAATTTTTTAAAAAGTAAATTATTTTCTTAAACAAAATTAATAACAAAATTTAATATTCTCGTGCTTAGATAATAAATAATTAAATGTTTAATTGAAAGACAGTATTGTAGGAAATAATTATTGCTTTGGTTAACCGGGCTCTCACCCAGGATCCCAGGTTCGAACCACGTTATAGGAATTGACATTTAGCCCGGCAAGGCTAGGTGGTTAAGGTACTCGACTCGTAATCTGAGGGTCGAGGGTTCGAATCCCCGTCACACCAAATATACTCGCCCTTTCATCCGTGGGGACGTTCAAAAGTTACGGTCAATCCAACTATTCGTTGGTAAAAGAGTATCCCAAGAGCTGACGGTGGATGGTGATGACTAGCTGCCTTCCCTCTGGTCTTACACTAATAAATTAGGGAGGGCTAGCGCAGATAGCCCTCGTGTAGCTTTGCGTGAAATTCAAAACAAACCAACATTGGTTAATTAGTGACGCATTTTAAAGCGCATTTTGTCATGTCACTGATACCACTAAAACTAGCAGTAGTATACTGATACAGATTTTTATGTTGTAATTACGTCCATTTATTCAAGAACATTAATAGTTTATAACGTTAAAATCGAAATTTAATATCTGCGGTGGGCATAGCACACAACGTGTATTTTAACAAGCGAGCGAACCGTAACACTCAGCAAAAATAAATTGTTGTTTTTAAAAAATACACAAAGTGAAATCAAAAACTTCGACAGACCGCTACTGTTTGTACGTACTGCTACACTGATACGACATGAACATGTTTTAAAAAACTCTAATTTACGTTTTCACAATAAATAACATTTAATTTAAACTAATTCGAGAGACATGTTGTTCAATTAATAAAATTAAAGCAGTACTAAACACAAACAACACTTAACTTACCTGTTGCTATAAACCTTATTGACACCGTTGTTCCGTACAGGTCTAGAATAGGCCAAAGTTGTTCCTTGACTGGAAGTCCCGATAAGAGCGCCCCCTTATGTTCATTATTGACAAATAAATGAAAGTACCCTTGGTTGTTGATATAAAATGTTAATCTAGAAAAATGAAAATATTATAAACTTGCTTCATTATTCTTAACATAAATACAAATATTAGTATAAGTTTGATTTTAAATAATTCTACGACTTTCAATAATGATAGTAAATGCTTTTCCTTTCATAGAACTATAAATTTCATTTGCAAACGCTACATCTATATAAATGTAATAGTATTGTTTGTGGTCTGTCCATGTAAATACTTCGCAAAGTGCGGATGCGTCTTCATCAAAATCGGTACAGAGTGCATTAGGCCTATGTGAAGGTACAGAGAGAAACTTGTGATTTCAAATTTAGTAGCTGGTAGTTTTTATGGTCATGTTTGTATATTTTCACAACCACTTCTTATATAACTTCCATCCAGGGAACGAGTGCTCCAGGTAGTATATACACTGCTGGCCAAAATCTTAAGGCCAATGAACATAAAGAAAAAAATATGCATTTTGCGTTGTTAGACTGAACAACTTATTTGAGTCTATCAACGCAAAATGCATATTTTTTTATTTAGCGTTTACAGTTACCCAAAAATAATTTTGTTGTTAAACAATTTCGCTGGTCCACGTAAGTAAAATTAACTCCAATACTCACTAAAATATAATTTAAAATGTTAATTAAAAACAATGATTAAAAATAATAAAAATATCATTAAAGATAATAATTAAGAAGAATAAAAATATAATAAAAGGCGTATCCTGGTGAGTGAAACTTAAAACATTATTTGTTATCGAATAAGCAGAGTGTATTAGAACTTATCGATAATAAGCAGTTTTTAAAGATATAACCGTACTAAATTATTTCAAAATGGTGATGTTCATAGAAGTATGTCAAAACATCAAAAATGTTACATAAACAACATTCCAGAAAATACCAATAGAGCTAACAAACTTTCATTAGTAACCAAAAATAATCTTACATACTATAAGAAGGAAAGTACGTTTCAGTTGTGGATTAGTAACTGATAATTGCACTACGTTTCTTGTATATTGTAAGGCCAGTTATTAGGTTAGGCCTACCTGTTGCCTTCAACAGCCCATTCTTCTGGTACAGGTCGAGCCCAGAATCCCTCTTTTGAAAAAAATTCTTGACACGCGAAACGTGGAAGCATAGAGGACGCTAGTGAACTGGGATCATGTGACGTCACCCCTAGACGTAAAGCTCCGCTCCATTCTTCACAGGCGTGAAGCTGGATGGAAATCCGGGAGTTAATAGACAAAGGTTTATTTCCGAATGTTATAGCATCGCAGAAGGATGCGTTTCGGATTGCTCGAGTACCGCCGTCTTCAATTTCAATGTTTCGACCATGAACAGAATGAAATTTCATCCTGATCCGAAGGCTGACATCTTATTATCTTGATTTTCTCACGGACTAGTGGAATAGCAACGGATGTAGATTCATCCTCTCCATCAACCTGTACACACTCAAGTACAAAAGACATTTAAAAACTGCAATCGAAGCTAAGCCTAATTCTGTGTTTGAGGGAAGTAAAAAAATATTAACCTGTAGTAACATTTCTTGCACAGTGAGCTCAGTTTTCTTAAGCCTAAATTAGTGTTGAAGAAAGTAAAGAAACTTTTTAATTTGTTTTTGTTCTTAAGATGATGAATTATATTATCAGTAGAAACTACACTGTTCTATTAACATGATCACTAATAGTAATTAAGTACAATTACCTTAATATGATGAATTATATTATGAGTAGAAACAACACTGTTCTATTACCATGATCCCTAATAGTAATTGAAGTATAAATACATTTATCTAGTAATATGCAGCTCTGTTCGTATCGTTGTACTGCAGCATAGTTTTGTACTACAGTCTGATTGTATATTATAATTTTTTTATGAATTACAGCCTACCGTTGTATTACACATAGGAAACAAACGAATATGGTGGTAATAACATAAAGCAGTTTTTAATCCATTCTCATTAAAATATAAATAACATAATGTAACTTGAAGTATGTTCCTAGAAGCATATTAATGTTTTATTATATATTAGTACTGTTGGTTTATTGTGTACTACAGTTTGATTATATATTAGTATTACTGCTTTATTGTGTACTACAGATTGATTATATATTTGTATTACTGGTGTATTGTGTTCTACAGTTTGATTATGTATTAGTATTACTGCTTTATTGTGTACTACAGATTGATTATATATTAGTATTACTGGTGTATTGTGTTCTACAGTTTGATTATGTATTAGTATTACTGCTTTATTGTGTACTACAGATTGATTATATATTAGTATTACTGGTGTATTGTGTTCTACAGTTTGAGTATCTATTAGTATTACTGCTTTATTGTGTACTACAGATTGATTATGTATTAGTATTACTGGTGTATTGTGTTCTACAGTTTGATTATGTATTAGTATTACTGCTTTATTGTGTACTACAGATTAATTATATATTAGTATTACTGGTGTATTGTGTTCTACAGTTTGATTATGTATTAGTATTACTGCTTTATTGTGTACTACAGATTAATTATATATTAGTATTACTGGTGTATTGTGTACTACAGTTTGATTATGTATTAGTACAACTGGTTTATTGTGTACTACAGTTTGATTATATATTAGTACTACTTGTATATTGTGAACTACAGTTTGATTTTGTATTACTAATACTGGTTTATTGTGTACTACAGTTTCATTATACATTAATATCACTTGTTTATTGTGTAGTACACTTTGATTATGTATTAGTATTATTGGTTTATTATGTAGTATAGTTTTATACGTATCGGTATAACTGTTTTAATATTTTGTAGCACAGGGTGATCGTGTACCACACATTTATTACATAGGACATTTCTGTTATTAAACTACAATACATTTTTACGTTTAGTTCAAACATGTGAATATAGAAGGGAAACAAAGAACAACTTCGTGTTATTGTTGTCATTACTCATGAAACAATAATTCAGGTAATGAGGAACTTCACCGGTAGATTTAACGATTGCATGTTGTAAAACAAACTTTGAAATGCGACCCTCAAGAAACACAATGTAATTACGTTTTATTTTAGTACATGTTGTTTTTATCATATATAAACGCAAATAAAGATGTTTATATACATAAATATCTGTGAATAAAAGATCTTCATATTACCAAAAGAAACGCCAATCCTTTGTTTAAGAATTATTTGATTTTTAGATATTCTATGTACAATAGTTTGTACTAACTAATAATAAGAAAAATTTAGGCATAAATAATGTGATAATGATTTGTAAATCCATGTTGGAAAATAAAGCAGGAAAGTGTGAGAAAGTGCACTAATCAATGAATGGGAAGAGCTAATTTTGTTTATTTATTTATATTTTCTTATTACACGTTTCTTTGTATTTTTGTCACTTCCAACGAATCTTAAGAGACTGAACATTACAAACGTATATTTCGTAGTGATATCTTTGTTGGTTGTAATAAAATAAATAAACTTCCGATCTGAATAGCCGTACGAGTTTCTGAGCTTTGTCGTTTTCGGTTACCATAACG
This sequence comes from Tachypleus tridentatus, assembly GCF_004210375.1. Lineage (NCBI taxonomy): Eukaryota > Metazoa > Arthropoda > Merostomata > Xiphosura > Limulidae > Tachypleus > Tachypleus tridentatus. Next base: position 9,281,511 of record NC_134828.1, read on the forward strand.
ACCGTGAAACGTGACCTTTAACGAAACCCGTTACTCACAATAAACAGTAACGGGAAATTTTCACAAAGCAGAGAAATAAACAAATGTGTAAATAGTTTAAATCATTGGAAGAAAAGTGTCAAGAAGACGGATTTGATTCGCTATCTTTTTACTTCTGAACTACCCTCTGAAATACCGCGGCTTGAAGACTTAAGACGCTAGAATTCGAGGTTCGATCCCTTGCGGTGTACATAACGCAAATAACTGATTATGTATCTTTGCCATTTACAACGAGAAAATAAACGTTTTTGAATACGTTTATCAGGGATGGAACCTCTAACTTTTAGCTCTTCACAAACTGGCTCGTTATTGAGTCTACACAGGTTCATAATATCTCTAGTATGTTCTGTAACAGTAGTTATACAATGACAAACAACAAATTATAAACATATAAAAGGGTTATTATTTGAGAAACAAATTTCATATTTCGACTGAAAAAAGCCAATCCCATATTCTGTCGAAATATGTAGTATGTTCCCCAGATAAAAACAGATTATTATGCTTGTAACTTGTTGTTTGCTTCCATAGTGTTATATTAGCATAATATACTTCCATACTCGAGTATGTTGTGGAACATGTTTCGAAAGAATTGTGATTTCTGTAATCACACAAACTCGAAATTCGGAAATTAATTTCAAAGCAATATTTCGGGTGGGTTCCTCTTATAACTTGCTTTAACTTAATACCAGTTAGTGGTTCTGACACTTTTACTTTAAGGACCCATACACGCTGTCCTGGACTTTACGAAATGGGTCGTTGAATCCGAAGTGATGAATCAGTATCTATATAAATACAATAGTACTGCTATTGTATGGCCATGTAACTACTTATCTATATAAATATAAAAGTGCTATCTATTGTATGTTCAGGTAAATACTTATATAAATATAATAGTACTGTTTGTTGTATGTCCATATAACTACGCATAATGTAAATGGATCTTCACCCAAATTTGTATGGAGATTTATTTAGTTCATGGAGATATACATACAAATTTTCAGTTTTGCGGGTTTTATAAACGTTACATTTTTACCACTAATTCTCTCTCTATTGACAGATCTTCACCAAATTTGGAGTGAAGGCTAGTTAGGTCCGTGCGAAGATAAACAGACGTTTCATATTTGTGTTTTATAGCTTTTATTAGCTGTTTTGGTTCCATGCGGTTACCTAGAAATATATTTGGTGGAGTAAAAATAGGGGTTTATATTAAATAATGTGTACAGTATTCCAGCCTTGTTTCTTTACTTTTTTTTAACGGTCCCTATTTGTAGGTTTTTAAGTCCCAATTTTTTTATTTATGTTATTTGCTGGAATTTTTCACGCTCAGCTATGGGCAAAGGATTACTTGATATGGTAGCTTATTTTATACTTTGTAATGATAAACCTAGCTACAAGCTAGGGATGCAGTTCATGATGATTTACAGTGACTATTGACTAGTTGATCACATTAGTTCAAGATGTAAAATGTTGAACTGCAGCTGGAGATTGTCATGGAGTTTGCTTTAAATATAATGAGCCTTTGTGGTTTCTGTATAACTATATTCTATAATTATTACACAAATCCCACAAAGAGACTTTTAAAATAAAAAATATGCGTCAAAAAGATCAACTTAAATAAACCTTTGTGTCTTTTAAAGTAATTATTATACGGATTTGTGCAATAAAACTGAATATTATTTGTATTGAATTTCTTCCTTTTTCACTTCATATACGGATTGGCTATCTAAAGACATTGACTGTATAGTGTACAAATCACTGACTATCTACATGTTGGCCCGGTATGGCCAGCTGGTTAAGGCACTCGACTCGTAATCCGAGGATCGCGGGTTCGATTCCCGGTCGCGCCAAACACGCTCGCCCTTTCAGCCGTGGGGGCGTTATAAAGTGACGGTCAATCCCACTATTCATTGGTAAAAGAGTACCAATTTTCCTGATTCGTTTGGTTTGGTTTGAGTTTCGCACAAAGCCACAAGAAGGCTGGCTATCTGCTCTCTTCTTCCCTAATTTAGCACTGATAGACTAGACCCTAGAAGGAAGGGAGGCAGTGACACCCACCGTCAAATCTTGGGCTACTCTTTTACCAACGAATAGCTATATTGACCATCACCTTATAACGAGCATGTTCTGTGATGGGGATTCGAACTCGCGACGCTGGAGCTGCGAGGCGAGCCTCTAACCAGTATGTTATACCACACCTTCCGTTTCTATAAGAGAAAAAGAGAGAGTTATACAAAATGAAAATATGAATAGTTGACACAAAGGTTAATAAAGTTCAAAAGTACACCACCAAGGTGGTCAGTGGTAGGTTTTATAACGTTAAAATATGGTTTTGATACCCGAGTTGGTCACAACATTGTCAGCCCATTGTGTAGCTTTGTGCTTGCAAAAACAACTAGAGATAAGTATATAATGCAAAGATAGTCTGTTAACTGCAATCCTTACAAACACCTAAGTTATTGTACGCTTTAACATGTGTTTTAGAGTTTCAAGTTTCACGCATATAATAATACTGACCCTATAACAAGACAAATCTTATAACAAGCAACTCCACTGTCAGAACCTGATCTCACAAGGTATAGAGTACGGAAATACTGTAATAGCTACTGAACTGTTTATAGTACACGACAGGACAAAGTGGTAAAATTACTGTTAAAGAGTGTGTGTTTTTCTTATAGCTAAGCCACATCGAGCTATCTGCTGAGTCCACCGATGGGAATCGAACCCCTGATATTAGCGTTATAAATCCGTAGACTTATCGCTGTACCAGTGGGGGACTATCCTTAAAGAAGGTCGGTTAATCGACGATCCGAAGTCCACACAAAATGGTTAACTGGCCAGTTTGATTAGTTTCATTAAATTAATCGGACTACATATATGGCTGATTGACGAACGAATTGCCTTGGATTACCACGTGCTTCAGTCACATTTGTCAGTTACCAAAATGTTTAGGAAATGTAACATGGTGAACTCTTCTTGTATGGCTTTAAACTAGTCCTAATATCAACATGCTATACCTTAAAATAATCTTGCGTGGCTAAAATTGAAATAATCTTACGTTAGGAAATTGAACGTTGGTGTCACAACTGTGTTAGCGAACGACTACACTGTGGTGAGGAGGGGTGGCAGGATATTACGGATGCGGATACATTATTCCATCGAGTAGCAAATGGAAAGAACACATTATGAAAATGAATATTACTACAGTACGCAGTAACAGAAATGACATATTACGTACTACGTGGAACGAAGACATTGCTTAGCGAGGGAAAGCAGCCCATTACATAATACGAACCCAGATATTGTAGAATATTATAGTTCAGGAGTGGAAAGGAGTTATTTTGAACAACGGTGAACTTCATTAGGGTCAAGCTATTAAGTTTACAGTTTTATCACAAAATGTTTTACGTCGATTATTTTACATTATTCAAAAAAAGCTATTTATCACACGTTTTGATAAAACCGTTGTTTATCTTATGTTCTTATATAGACAATATTCACATGTTCTGATATAGACACTATTCATCACGTGTTCTTATATAGACAATATTCACATGTTCTGATATAGACACTATTCATCACGTGTTCTTGTATAGACAATATTCACATGTTCTGATATAGACACTACTCATCACGTGTTCTGATATAAACAATGTTCATCACGTGTTCTGATATAGACACTATTCTTCACGTGTTCTTATATAGACAATATTCACATGTTCTGATATAGACACTATTCATCACGTGTTCTGATATAGACAATGTTCATCACGTGTTCTGATATAGACACTATTCATCACGTGTTCTTATATAGACAATATTCACATGTTCTGATATAGACACTATTCATCACGTGTTCTGATATAGACACTATTCATCACGTGTTCTGATATAGACAATATTCATCACGTGTTCTGATATAGACACTATTCATCACGTGTTCTTATATAAACAATGTTCACATGTTCTGATATAGACACTATTCATCATGTGTTCTTATATAGACAATATTCACATGTTCTGATATAGACACTATTCATCACGTGTTCTGATATAGACAATGTTCATCACGTGTTCTGATATAGACACTATTCATCACGTGTTCTGATATAGACACTATTCATCACGTGTTCTTATATAGATAATATTCACATGTTCTGATATAGACACTATTCATCACGTGTTCTTATATAGACAATATTCACATGTTCTGATATACACACTATTCATCACGTGTTCTTGTATAGACAATATTCACATGTTCTGATATAGACACTACTCATCACGTGTTCTGATATAGACAATGTTCATCACGTGTTCTGATATAGACACTATTCATCACGTGTTCTGATATAGACACTATTCATCACGTGTTCTGATATAGACACTATTCATCACGTGTTCTGATATAGACAATGTTCATCACGTGTTCTGATATAGACACTATTCATCACGTGTTCTGATATAGACAATATTCACATGTTCTGATATAGACACTATTCATCACGTGTTCTTATATAGACAATATTCACATGTTCTGATATAGACACTATTCATCACGTGTTCTTATATAGACAATGTTCACATGTTCTGATATAGACACTATTCATCACGTGTTCTTATATAGACAATGTTCACATGTTCTGATATAGACACTATTCATCACGTGTTCTGATATAGACAATGTTCATCACGTGTTCTGATATAGACACTATTCATCACGTGTTCTGATATAGACACTATTCATCACGTGTTCTTATATAGACAATATTCACATGTTCTGATATAGACACTATTCATCACGTGTTCTTATATAGACAATATTCACATGTTCTGATATAGACAATATTCATCACGTGTTCTGATATAGACACTATTCATCACGTGTTCTGATATAGACAATGTTCATCACGAGTTCTGATATAGACAATATTCATCACGTGTTATGATATAGACAATGTTCATCACGTGTTCTGATATAGACACTATTCATCACGTGTTCTGATATAGACACTATTCATCACGTGTTCTTATATAGACAATATTCACATGTTCTGATATAGACACTATTCATCACGTGTTCTTATATAGACAATGTTCACATGTTCTGATATAGACACTATTCATCACATGTTCTGATATAGACAATGTTCATCACGTGTTCTGATATAGTCACTATTCATCACGTGTTCTGATATAGACACTATTCATCACGTGTTCTTATATAGACAATGTTCATCACGTGTTCTTATATAGACAATATTCACATGTTCTGATATAAACAATATTCATCACGTGTTCTGATATAGACACTATTCATCACGTGTTCTGATATAGAAAATGTTCAGCACGTGTTCTAATATAGACACTATTCATCACGTGTTCTGATATAGACAGTATTCATCACGTGTTCTGATATAGACACTATTCATCACGTGTTCTGATATAGACAATGTTCATCACGTGTTCTGATATAGACAATATTCATCACGTGTTCTGATATAGACAATGTTCATCACGTGTTCTGATATAGACACTATTCATCACGTGTTCTGATATAGACAATGTTCATCACGTGTTCTGATATAGACACTATTCATCACATGTTCTGATATAGACACTATTCATCACATGTTCTGATATAGACACTATTCATCACGTGTTCTGATATAGACAATGTTCATCACGAGTTCTGATATAGACAATATTCATCACGTGTTCTTATATAGACAATGTTCATCACGTGTTCTGATATAGACACTATTCATCACGTGTTATGATATAGACACTATTCATCACGTGTTCTGATATAGACACTATTCATCACGTGTTCTTATATAGACAATATTCACATGTTCTGATATAGACACTATTCATCACATGTTCTGATATAGACACTATTCATCATGTGTTCTTATATAGACAATATTCACATGTTCTGATATAGACACTATTCATCACGTGTTCTGATATAGACAATGTTCATCACGTGTTCTGATATAGACACTATTCATCACGTGTTCTGATATAGACAATGTTCATCACGTGTTCTGATATAGACACTATTCATCACGTGTTCTGATATAGAAAATGTTCAGCACGTGTTCTAATATAGACACTATTCATCACGTGTTCTGATATAGACAATGTTCATCACGTGTTCTTATATAGACAATATTCACATGTTCTGATATAGACAATATTCACATGTTCTGATATAGACACTATTCATCACGTGTTCTGATATAGACAATGTTCATCACGTGTTCTGATATAGACACTATTCATCACGTGTTCTGATATAGACAATGTTCATCACGTGTTCTGATATAGACACTATTCATCACGTGTTCTGATATAGAAAATGTTCAGCACGTGTTCTAATATAGACACTATTCATCACGTGTTCTGATATAGACACTGTTCATCACGTGTTCTGATATAGACACTATTCATCATGTGTTCTGATATAGACACTATTCATCATGTGTTCTTATATAGACAATATTCACATGTTCTGATATAGACACTATTCATCACGTGTTCTTATATAGTCAATATTCACATGTTCTGATATAGACACTATTCATCACGTGTTCTTATATAGACAATGTTCACATGTTCTGATATAGACACTATTCATCACGTGTTCTGATATAGACAATGTTCATCACATGTTCTGATATAGTCACTATTCATCACGTGTTCGGATATAGACAATGTTCATCACGTGTTCTGATATAGACACTATTCATCACGTGTTCTGATATAGACAATGTTCATCACGTGTTCTGATATAGACACTATTCATCACGTGTTCTGATATAGAAAATGTTCAGCACGTGTTCTAATATAGACACTATTCATCACGTGTTCTGATATAGACAGTATTCATCACGTGTTCTGATATAGACACTGTTCATCACGTGTTCTGATATAGACACTATTCATCACGTGTTCTGATATAGACACTATTCATCACGTGTTCTGATATAGACAATGTTCATCACGTGTTCTGATATAGACAATATTCATCACGTGTTCTGATATAGACACTATTCATCACGTGTTCCTATATAGACAATATTCACATGTTCTGATATAGACACTATTCATCACATGTTCTGATATAGACACTATTCATCACGTGTTCTGATATAGACACTATTCATCACGTGTTCTGATATAGACAATGTTCATCACGTGTTCTGATATAGACACTATTCATCACATGTTCTGATATAGACACTATTCATCACATGTTCTGATATAGACACTATTCATCACGTGTTCTGATATAGACAATGTTCATCACGAGTTCTGATATAGACAATATTCATCACGTGTTCTTATATAGACAATGTTCATCACGTGTTCTGATATAGACACTATTCATCACGTGTTCTGATATAGACACTATTCATCACGTGTTCTGATATAGACACTATTCATCACGTGTTCTTATATAGACAATATTCACATGTTCTGATATAGACACTATTCATCACATGTTCTGATATAGACACTATTCATCATGTGTTCTTATATAGACAATATTCACATGTTCTGATATAGACACTATTCATCACGTGTTCTGATATAGACAATGTTCATCACGTGTTCTGATATAGACACTATTCATCACGTGTTCTGGTATAGACAATGTTCATCACGTGTTCTGATATAGACACTATTCATCACGTGTTCTGATATAGAAAATGTTCAGCACGTGTTCTAATATAGACACTATTCATCACGTGTTCTGATATAGACAATGTTCATCACGTGTTCTTATATAGACAATATTCACATGTTCTGATATAGACAATATTCACATGTTCTGATATAGACACTATTCATCACGTGTTCTGATATAGACAATGTTCATCACGTGTTCTGATATAGACACTATTCATCACGTGTTCTGATATAGACAATGTTCATCACGTGTTCTGATATAGACACTATTCATCACGTGTTCTGATATAGAAAATGTTCAGCACGTGTTCTAATATAGACACTATTCATCACGTGTTCTGATATAGACAATATTCATCAGGTGTTCTGATATAGACACTGTTCATCACGTGTTATGATATAGACACTATTCATCATGTGTTCTTATATAGACAATATTCACATGTTCTGATATAGACACTATTCATCACGTGTTCTTATATAGACAATGTTCACATGTTCTGATATAGACACTATTCATCACGTGTTCTGATATAGACAATGTTCATCACATGTTCTGATATAGTCACTATTCATCACGTGTTCTGATATAGACAATGTTCATCACGTGTTCTTACATAGACAATATTCACATGTTCTGATATAGACAATGTTCATCACGTGTTCTGATATAGACACTATTCATCACGTGTTCTGATATAGAAAATGTTCAGCACGTGTTCTAATATAGACACTATTCATCACGTGTTCTGATATAGACAGTATTCATCACGTGTTCTGATATAGACACTATTCATCACGTGTTCTGATATAGACACTGTTCATCACGTGTTCTGATATAGACACTATTCATCACGTGTTCTGATATAGACACTATTCATCACGTGTTCTGATATAGACAATGTTCATCACGTGTTCTGATATAGACAATATTCATCACGTGTTCTGATATAGACACTATTCATCACGTGTTCCTATATAGACAATATTCACATGTTCTGATATAGACACTATTCATCACATGTTCCGATATAGACACTATTCATCACGTGTTCTGATATAGACACTATTCATCACGTGTTCTGATATAGACAATGTTCATCACGTGTTCTGATATAGACAATATTCATCACGTGTTCTGATATAGACACTATTCATCACGTGTTCCTATATAGACAATATTCACATGTTCGGATATAGACACTATTCATCACATGTTCTGATATAGACACTATTCATCATGTGTTCTTATATAGACAATATTCACATGTTCTGATATAGACACTATTCATCACGTGTTCTGATATAGACAATGTTCATCACGTGTTCTGATATAGACACTATTCATCACGTGTTCTGATATAGACAATGTTCATCACGTGTTCTGATATAGACACTATTCATCACGTGTTCTGATATAGAAAATGTTCAGCACGTGTTCTAATATAGACACTATTCATCACGTGTTCTGATATAGACACTATTCATCACGTGTTCTGATATAGACAATGTTCATCACGTGTTCTTATATAGACAATATTCACATGTTCTGATATAGACAATATTCACATGTTCTGATATAGACACTATTCATCACGTGTTCTGATATAGACAATGTTCATCACGTGTTCTGATATAGACACTATTCATCACGTGTTCTGATATAGACAATGTTCATCACGTGTTCTGATATAGACACTGTTCATCACGTGTTCTGATATAGACACTATTCATCATGTGTTCTTATATAGACAATATTCACATGTTCTGATATAGACATTATTCATCACGTGTTCTTATATAGACAATATTCACATGTTCTGATATAGACACTATTCATCACGTGTTCTTATATAGACAATGTTCACATGTTCTGATATAGAGACTATTCATCACGTGTTCTGATATAGACAATGTTCATCACGTGTTCTAATATAGATACTATTCATCACGTGTTCTAATATAGACACTATTCATCACGTGTTCTGATATAGACACTGTTCATCACGTGTTCTGATATAGACACTATTCATCACGTGCTCTTATATAGACAATATTCACATGTTCTGATATAGACACTATTCATCACGTGTTCTTATATAGACAATGTTCACATGTTCTGATATAGACACTATTCATCACGTGTTCTGATATAGACAATGTTCATCACATGTTCTGATATAGTCACTATTCATCACGTGTTCTGATATAGACAATGTTCATCACGTGTTCTTATATAGACAATATTCACATGTTCTGATATAGACAATATTCACATGTTCTGATATAGACACTATTCATCACGTGTTCTGATATAGACAATGTTCATCACGTGTTCTGATATAGACACTATTCATCACGTGTTCTGATATAGACAATGTTCATCACGTGTTCTGATATAGACACTATTCATCACGTGTTCTGATATAGAAAATGTTCAGCACGTGTTCTAATATAAACACTATTCATCACGTGTTCTGATATAGACACTGTTCATCACGTGTTCTGATATAGACACTATTCATCACGTGTTCTGATATAGACACTATTCATCACGTGTTCTGATATAGACAATGTTCATCACGTGTTCTGATATAAACAATATTCATCACGTGTTCCTATATAGACAATATTCACATGTTCTGATATAGACACTATTCATCACATGTTCTGATATAGACACTATTCATCATGTGTTCTTATACAGACAATATTCACATGTTCTGATATAGACACTATTCATCACGTGTTCTGATATAGACAATGTTCATCACGTGTTCTGATATAGACACTATTCATCACGTGTTCTGATATAGACAATGTTCATCATGTGTTCTGATATAGACACTATTCATCACATGTTCTGATATAGACACTATTCATCACATGTTCTGATATAGACAATGTTCATCACGTGTTCTGATATAGACACTATTCATCACGTCTCCTGATATAGACAATGTTCATCACGTGTTCTGATATAGACACTATTCATCACGTGTTGTGATATAGACACTATTCATCACGTGTTCTTATATAGACAATATTCACATGTTCTGATATAGACACTATTCATCACGTGTTCTGATATAGACACTATTCATCATGTGTTCTGATATAAACACTATTCATCACGTGTTCTGATATAGACACTATTCATCACGTGTTCTGATATAGACAATGTTCATCACGTGTTCTGATATAGACACTATTCATCACGTGTTCTGATATAGACAATATTCACATGTTCTGATATAGACACTATTCATCACGTGTTCTGATATAGACACTATTCATCACGTGTTCTGATATAGACAATATTCATCACGTGTTCTGATATAGACAATGTTCATCACGTGTTCTGATATAGACACTATTCATCACGTGTTCTGATATAGACAATATTCATCACGTGTTCTGATATAGACACTATTCATCACGTGTTCTGATATAGACATTTTCTGGTGTTATGATATAGACACTATTCATCACGTGTTCTGATATAGACAATATTCACATGTTCTGATATAGACACTATTCATCACGTGTTCTGATATAGACAATATTCATCACGTGTTCTGATATAGACACTATTCATCACGTGTTCTGATATAGACACTATTCATCACGTGTTCTGATATAGACAATGTTCATCACGTGTTCTGATATAGACACTATTCATCACGTGTTCTGATATAGACAATATTCACATGTTGTGATATAGACACTATTCATCACGTGTTCTGATATAGACAATATTCATCACGTGTTCTGATATAGACAATATTCATCACGTGTTCTGATATAGACAATATTCACATGTTCTGATATAGACACTATTCATCACATGTTCTGATATAGACACTATTCATCACGTGTTCTGATATAGACACTATTCATCACGTGTTCTGATATAGACACTATTCATCACGTGTTCTGATATAGACAATATTCACATGATCTGATATAGACAATGTTCATCACGTGTTCTGATATAGACAATATTCATATGTTCTGATATAGACACTATTCATCACGTGTTCTGATATTGACACTATTCATCACGTGTTCTGATATAGACAATGTTCATCACGTGTTCTGATATAGACACTATTCATCACGTGTTCTGATATAGACAATATTCATCACGTGTTCTGATATAGACACTATTCATCACGTGTTCTGATATAGACATTTTCTGGTGTTATGATATAGACACTATTCATCACGTGTTCTGATATAGACAATATTCACATGTTCTGATATAGACACTATTCATCACGTGTTCTGATATAGACAATATTCATCACGTGTTCTGATATAGACACTATTCATCACGTTTTCTGATATAGACACTATTCATCACGTGTTATGATATAGACACTATTCGTCACGTGTTCTGATATAGACAATATTCACATGTTCTGATATAGACAATATTCATCACGTGTTCTGATATAGACACTATTCATCACGTGTTCTTATATAGACAATATTCACATGTTCTGATATAGACACTATTCATCACGTGTTCTGATATAGACACTATTCATCACGTGTTCTGATATAGACAATATTCACATGATCTGATATAGACAATGTTCATCACGTGTTCTGATATAGACAATATTCATATGTTCTGATATAGACACTATTCATCACGTGTTCTGATATTGACACTATTCATCACGTGTTCTGATATAGACAATGTTCATCACGTGTTCCGATATAGACACTATTCATCACGTGTTCTGATATAGACAATATTCATCACGTGTTCTGATATAGACACTATTCATCACGTGTTCTGATATAGACATTTTCTGGTGTTATGATATAGACACTATTCATCACGTGTTCTGATATAGACAATATTCACATGTTCTGATATAGACACTATTCATCACGTGTTCTGATATAGACAATATTCATCACGTGTTCTGATATAGACACTATTCATCACGTGTTATGATATAGACACTATTCGTCACGTGTTCTGATATAGACAATATTCACATGTTCTGATATAGACAATATTCATCACGTGTTCTGATATAGACACTATTCATCACGTGTTCTTATATAGACAATATTCACATGTTCTGATATAGACACTATTCATCACGTGTTCTGATATAGACACTATTCATCACGTGTTCTGATATAGACGTGTTCTGGTGTTATGATACACAATTTTGATGGTGTACTTCCACAATGATTTAACATCGTTATAATGTTTACACAACTATAGTAATTAACCCTAAAATACCATTTAGTTACCGAGGAAGAACGAGCTAAAGTGAAAAAAACGAATATATAATTTCAAAATAAATCCCATCCGTCTAAGTAACGAGTATTTCATAAAACTTCACAGCCCAATGTGAAGAGTAGAAAATACCAAAAACAAAAACCCTACAAAACCCGAAGAACTAATCACAAACACGCGAATAAATGCGGTACTATTTAAAAACTTGGGCATGACTTATGATTAGCAGTGCTTGGTCTGCGTCTCACTTCCGCCAAAACAAAACAAAAATGTGTTCTAGATTTTGGGGTCATGCTACAAGAGTAACAGTCAAATCCAACATATGATTAGACAAGAAGAACTCAGAAGTCGGTGGTGGGTACTTTTAGGTAATTAGTTGTTGTTTTTTTTCTGTTGTATACCAGTTTAACGTTAGGAAAGGCTATACGGAAAAAGCCATTTGTATAGCTTTTGTCGGTTTCTAACTGTAGCATCAATTTTATTCTAACATTAATGACTAGTTGTGCTTATTAAGTTCAATATGTGTTAGATGCCCATGATGGGCACATCACAGATAACCCATTGTGTAGCTTGGTGGTAAAAAACAAACAAATAAACAAAACAATGTGTTTCTTATTTCAGTATCATGTCTCTAGATAATATTTTAAAATGCCTTTCGCAAGGGTCTGTATTCCTTCTTAGTGCGTTTAATTTGTTTTTAAAAGTCCAAATAACGAGACAACTATTAATTAATTAAAATTAACAGAGGTAATCTGTTTCCCTATCCTGGCATGGCCAAGCGCGTAAGGCGTGCGACTCGTAATCCGAAGGTCGCGGGTTCGCGCCCGCGTCGCGCTAAACATGCTCGCCCTCCCAGCCGTGGGGGTGTATAATGTGACGGTCAATCCCACTATTCGTTGGTAAAAGAGTAGCCCAAGAGTTGGTGGTGGGTGGTGATGACTAGCTGCCTTCCCTCTAGTTTTACACTGCTAAATTAGGGACGGCTAGCATAGATAGCCCTCGAGTAGCTTTGTGCGAAATTCCAAAAAAACAAACAAAACAAAACAAACAAACTGTTTCCCTAATTCGTTAGTTCTAGAGAGGTTGAGGGCTCTATTAACAAGAACAACCAATTTGTTTGTTGTCAAGTCCAAAGCCGAGCAAAGGGCTACTTGTTCTGTGCCCACTGCAGGTATCGAAACAATATGTTTAGTTTTACAAGCCCTCTGAACTTATCGCCAAGGAGGATAAAAATGACAGTAACAAAATTATTTCTTGTTTGACAACCCTGATTGTATGACGAGCGTATGTTATAAATATGCAAAGCTAATTTCAAGAATATATATAGTAATTGAAAAGAAATACACGCATGCAAATATATTACATGTTGTGTGCTTTGTAAATAATTAATTTACTAAAAGCAAATTAATGTGTACAGAAATAGATGGTATTTTAACTCTTACCCAAAAATAATATCAGCAGATGGCGCTTTCCATGACTAACCTATCGCCAGAAGACTCGGAACTAAATGGAACAGCGATTGGCTACAACGCTGTGCATATGTTTTATATTGTAAATAAAGGAGAGTCAGTGCGTGGTGAATTAAAATAAGTTACGTGGTTGCTATAGCGACAAGAGCTTGTATTTCTCTTTACGCTGCTACCACATTCGATAGGAACCCTACCAGCCAAACCAGAGATTAATATGGTTAGCTGCAGTTTGTGAGCTGTTGACAAAACTTAATGATAGGTTGTAGTTAAGTGAGCAAAGAATAAATGAAATTACTCGAGACTGCTCAAAGAGAGAGTGCACCTCACCACTCCCGTGGACGGGCCCGGTGGTTAAGGTACTCGACTCGTAATACAAGGGTCGCAGGTTTGAATCTCCGTCACACCAAACAAGGCTCACCCTTTCAGCCGTTGGGGCGTTATAATGTGACGCTTAAAGAGTAGCCAAAGAGTGGGCGGTGGGTAGTGATAACAAGCTGGTTGGGTTTGTTCTGAATTTAGCTGTGTAATAGTAAAGAGAAGGCAACTAGTGATCACCGCCAACTCTTGAGCTACTCTTTTACCAATGAATAGTGTGATTGACCCACACATTATAACACACCCACGTCTGAAAGGGCGAGCGTGTTTGATAACACTAGGATCCGAACTCGCGAATTTCAGTTTATGAGTCGAGTGCTTTAATCACCTTACACTGCTGAATTAGGGACGGCTAGCGCAGATAGCCCTCGTGTAGTTTTGCACGAATTTCAAAAACAAACAATCTCCGGTGGACTGTGTGTGTTTTGTTTTTCTGGGTAGTGACAACATTTAAATCAGATGTAACTTAATTTCTGACACATGTATTTAAGAAGTAAAGAAAGGAGAGCAGTTATTGCGAACAATTTCTGACACCAACAAAAATAGAAACACGAGTCACCAAACGCCACGTATGTCCAACATTGTTGCATGGTGCGGAGAAATGTTAAATTAGTAGACGTGCAGATGGGAACGTTTCAAGTATGAATATTCCGAAAACTTGGAATAGTACAGCGGACAGACAGAGATAAACAATGAAGATATTTTAATAAAACAAAATATAAAAAACAAAGGAAAACAGTACTATTTATACATATAAAAAAACGAAACAAGATACAGAAATTTATGCAAGAGAGAAATTGAAAGATTTGTTTGTTTTTTAATTAAGCGTCAAAGCTACATGAGCATCAGTGTGATTTCCTAATAATGTTATCAAACAGTGTAATTTTCTAATATTATCAAGTAATGTAAATTCCTAATAACGTTATTAAGCGGTGTAATTTTCTGATAATGTTATTAAGCAGTGTAATTCTATAATAATGTTATCAAGTGATATAATTCTTTTAATAACGTTATTAAGCGGTGTAATTTTCTGATAATGCTATCAAGTGGTATAATTTTCTAATAACGTTATCAAATGGTATAATTTTCTTATAATTTTATCAAGTGGTATAATTTTATGATAATTTTATCAAGTGGTATAATTTTATAATAACGTTATCAAGTGATATAATTTTCTAATAATTTGCTCTATAACATAAATGAAACTCCTGATATTTTATCATACTAAATGTGCTTTTAAGTTTTATGGCCGCCAAAAATTTGAAACAGAAAAGTGCTGTAGTTAAGGCTTAGTCCAGTGGACCAGAAATAGCAGTTTTTTCGCACAAAATACATAACGTTAAGACACTAGGTTACATCAGTCTTGTTATACAAGACGTTAAAACACCAGGTCACATCTACCCTGTTATACAAGACGTTAAAACACCAGGTCACATCTACCCTGTTATACAACACGTTAAGACTCTAGGTCACATCTACCATGTTATACAACACGTTAAGACTCTAGGTCACATCTACCATGTTATACAACACGTTAAGACTCTAGGTCACATCTACCCTGTTATACAACACGTTAAGACTCTAGGTCACATCTACCCTGTTATACAACACGTTAAGACTCTAGGTCACATCTACCCTGTTATACAACACGTTAAGACTCTAGGTCACATCTACCCTGTTATACAACACGTTAAGACTCTAGGTTACATCTACCATGTTATACAAGACGTTAAGACTCTAGGTCACATCTACCATGTTATACAACACGTTAAGACTCTAGGTCACATCTACCATGTTATACAACACGTTAAGACTCTAGGTTACATCTACCATGTTATACAAGACGTTAAAACACCAGGTCACATCTACCATGTTATACGACACGTTAAGACTCTAGGTCACATCTACCACGTTATACAAGGCGTTAAGACTCTTGGTCACATCTACCCTGTTAAACTTTAGGTCTTCAAACCCTAGGTAACCCTGTGAGTTTGTGATAAGTTTCTGGATTTTCAATGCAAGAATATGGATTTGTTTCTCCGCGATGAACAATGCGCAGATAGCCCTTTCTATAGTTTTGTGCTATAAACCCAACAACAAGTGCAAGCCTCGAAATATTCACCCATATACAATAAGTTTACTTTTTCTCAGTAACTGCGTATTATACACACAGATAAAGTCTACCAGTAGCAACTATATATCTTCTAATCTTTCCGTAAGTACAGGGTATTAATACTCAACTGACAACAGTAAAACATAACACTTACCCGTGACGTATTTACAGCTACCCTAGGCGCCACTCTACACTGCTGCGGCACTTTAAAGCTGAAACAGTGTGACTTGTGTTGGCGTTTTTCAAGTAACAACACGTGCACCTACGCAAATGTAAAATTTACAATGTTGCCATAGTTACTAGCCCTCACAGTAAAGAAATGCAACGCGAATTGAATTTATTTCTTCTTCTTTGAGCCCACGTAGCCGCGTGGAGTACACGTGGACGGTATTCGATTCTTTTCCCCCTTTCGTGCACTTAATATTTCCTATAAACCGACAAAGCAAACAACAGAGAATCCATGAACTTTATATACCGGAGTTACCCTATTTTATTCTGCGTATTATAGAGTAAACATTTACAAATATGATGTCTTCACATGGGTAATGCTTCCCAGTGACCCAACGGTAAGAATGAGCGCTGATAACGCAAAAAACTGGGTTTCGATGCCTGTTGTGGGCAGAGCACAGAAAGCTCAATGTGTAGCTCATTCCTTAACAACCGACAAACAAACACATGCGCAATATTTTCAAGGAAATAATAATAACCTTAGAAGTCTGACTTTTTTCTTTCTGTCTCTATCCTGAGAGGCCCTTACGAAACGTTCGTGAAAAAGACGAAAGGTTCTTGTGGCTTCAGCTAAAGCTACGAAAGTCAGCATAACGTTTCGTACTATATATCTTCGCTCGTACAATTAATGTAACTGAAACCAAAATATTTCCTTAAGTCCTTTAATTAAGTTACAATAAGTTCATGGTATTGCACGGGGTGAGAGACTCGGCATGGCCTAGCAGTTTGGTTACTCGAGTTATGAATCCGAAATTTTGAGGCTCGCTGCCCGTTGCCGCAATAACGTGCTTCCGCACTTTGGAACCGTGGTTGTGTGCTACGAAAACATCAATCACGAATCCCATTATTCGTTCAGATAAGACTAATCTGAGACTTGGCGACGACTGCTGTCGACTTCTCTCTAGTCTGTCAGTTCAAAATTAGGTACTCTATGCGAAGATACTTATTGATGTCTCTCTGCACGAATATCCTGGTGAAGCAAATGGTTAATGAGCGAAGATGTTTTGTTTTCCAGTAGAGCTAACGAGTTCAACAGAAACGTTAAGAGTGGAGGGTTTCTTCAGGTAAACAGCTGGAGTTTGGATAAACATTAGTTTACTGTTGTTGTTGTCTTCTCTTGGGACATTATTTGAGTGGTAAACTGGCTCCTGTCATTTAGTAAGTACAATCTAATAAAGACATTCAGTTATGTGAGACGTAACAACGAACAGTTCCAGTAATCATTTAGTAAGTACAATCTAATAAAGACATTCAGTTATGTGAGACGTAACAACGAACAGTTCCAGTAATCAGTTAGTAAGTACAATCTAATAAAGATATTCAGTTATGTGAGACGTAACAACGAACAGTTCCAGTAATCATTTAGTAAGTACAATCTAATAAAGACATTCAGTTATGTGAGACGTAACAACGAACAGTTCCAGTAATCATTTAGTAAGTACAATCTAATAAAGATATTCAGTTATGTGAGACGTAACAACGAACAGTTCCAGTAATCATTTAGTAAGTACAATCTAATAAAGACATTCAGTTATGTGAGACGTAACAACGAACAGTTCCAGTAATCATTTAGTAAGTACAATCTAATAAAGACATTCAGTTATGTGAGACGTAACAACGAACAGTTCCAGTAATCATTTAGTAAGTACAATCTAATAAAGATATTCAGTTATGTGAGACGTAACAACGAACAGTTCCAGTAATCATTTAGTAAGTACAATCTAATGAAGATATTCAGTTATGTGAGACGTAACAACGAACAGTTCCAGTAATCATTTAGTAAGTACAATCTAATAAAGACATTCAGTTATGTGAGACGTAACAACGAACAGTTCCAGTAATCATTTAGTAAGTACAATCTAATAAAGACATTCAGTTATGTGAGACGTAACAACGAACAGTTCCAGTAATCAGTTAGTAAGTACAATCTAATAAAGATATTCAGTTATGTGAGACGTAACAACGAACAGTTCCAGTAATCATTTAGTAAGTACAATCTAATAAAGACATTCAGTTATGTGAGACGTAACAACGAACAGTTCCAGTAATCATTTAGTAAGTACAATCTAATAAAGACATTCAGTTATGTGAGACGTAACAACGAACAGTTCCAGTAATCATTTAGTATGTACAATCTAATAAAAACATTCAGTTATGTGAGACGTAACAACGAACAGTTCCAGTAATCATTTAGTAAGTACAATCTAATAAAGATATTCAGTTATGTGAGACGTAACAACGAACAGTTCCAGTAATCATTTAGTAAATTCAGTACAATCTAATAAAGACATTCAGTTATGTGAGACGTAACAACGAACAGTTCCAGTAATCAGTTAGTATGTACAATCTAATAAAGATATTCAGTTATGTGAGACGTAACAACGAACAGTTCCAGTAATCATTTAGTAAGTACAATCTAATAAAGACATTCAGTTATGTGAGACGTAACAACGAACAGTTCCAGTAATCATTTAGTAAGTACAATCTAATAAAGATATTCAGTTATGTGAGACGTAACAACGAACAGTTCCAGTAATCATTTAGTAAGTACAATCTAATGAAGATATTCAGTTATGTGAGACGTAACAACGAACAGTTCCAGTAATCAGTTAGTAAGTACAATCTAATAAAGATATTCAGTTATGTGAGACGTAACAACGAACAGTTCCAGTAATCATTTAGTAAGTACAATCTAATAAAGACATTCAGTTATGTGAGACGTAACAACGAACAGTTCCAGTAATCATTTAGTAAGTACAATCTAATAAAGACATTCAGTTATGTGAGACGTAACAACGAACAGTTCCAGTAATCATTTAGTAAGTACAATCTAATAAAGATATTCAGTTATGTGAGACGTAACAACGAACAGTTCCAGTAATCATTTAGTAAGTACAATCTAATGAAGATATTCAGTTATGTGAGACGTAACAACGAACAGTTCCAGTAATCATTTAGTAAGTACAATCTAATAAAGACATTCAGTTATGTGAGACGTAACAACGAACAGTTCCAGTAATCATTTAGTAAGTACAATCTAATAAAGACATTCAGTTATGTGAGACGTAACAACGAACAGTTCCAGTAATCAGTTAGTAAGTACAATCTAATAAAGATATTCAGTTATGTGAGACGTAACAACGAACAGTTCCAGTAATCATTTAGTAAGTACAATCTAATAAAGACATTCAGTAATCATGTGTAAGACGTAACAACGAACAGTTCCAGTAATCATTTAGTAAGTACAATCTAATAAAGACATTCAGTTATGTGAGACGTAACAACGAACAGTTCCAGTAATCATTTAGTAAGTACAATCTAATAAAGATATTCAGTTATGTGAGACGTAACAACGAACAGTTCCAGTAATCATTTAGTAAGTACAATCTAATAAAGACATTCAGTTATGTGAGACGTAACAACGAACAGTTCCAGTAATCATTTAGTAAGTACAATCTAATAAAGACATTCAGTTATGTGAGACGTAACAACGAACAGTTCCAGTAATCAGTTAGTAAGTACAATCTAATAAAGATATTCAGTTATGTGAGACGTAACAACGAACAGTTCCAGTAATCATTTAGTAAGTACAATCTAATAAAGACATTCAGTTATGTGAGACGTAACAACGAACAGTTCCAGTAATCATTTAGTAAGTACAATCTAATAAAGATATTCAGTTATGTGAGACGTAACAACGAACAGTTCCAGTAATCATTTAGTAAGTACAATCTAATGAAGATCTAATATTCAGTTATGTGAGACGTAACAACGAACAGTTCCAGTAATCATTTAGTAAGTACAATCTAATAAAGACATTCAGTTATGTGAGACGTAACAACGAACAGTTCCAGTAATCATTTAGTAAGTACAATCTAATAAAGACATTCAGTTATGTGAGACGTAACAACGAACAGTTCCAGTAATCATTTAGTAGTACAATCTAATAAAGACATTCAGTTATGTGAGACGTAACAACGAACAGTTCCAGTAATCATTTAGTAAGTACAATCTAATAAAGACATTCAGTTATGTGAGACGTAACAACGAACAGTTCCAGTAATCATTTAGTAAGTACAATCTAATAAAGACATTCAGTTATGTGAGACGTAACAACGAACAGTTCCAGTAATCATTTAGTAAGTACAATCTAATAAAGACATTCAGTTATGTGAGACGTAACAACGAACAGTTCCAGTAATCATTTAGTAAGTACAATCTAATAAAGACATTCAGTTATGTGAGACGTAACAACGAACAGTTCCAGTAATCATTTAGTAAGTACAATCTAATAAAGATATTCAGTTATGTGAGACGTAACAACGAACAGTTCCAGTAATCATTTAGTAAGTACAATCTAATAAAGACATTCAGTTATGTGAGACGTAACAACGAACAGTTCCAGTAATCATTTAGTAAGTACAATCTAATAAAGATATTCAGTTATGTGAGACGTAACAACGAACAGTTCCAGTAATCATTTAGTAAGTACAATCTAATAAAGACATTCAGTTATGTGAGACGTAACAACGAACAGTTCCAGTAATCATTTAGTAAATCTACAAAGACATCTAAGACGTAACAGAACATTCAGTAATATGTAAGTACAATGAATAAAGACATTCAGTTATGTGAACGTAACAACGAACAGTTCCAGTAATCATTTAGTAAGTACAATCTAATAAAGATATTCAGTTATGTGAGACGTAACAACGAACAGTTCCAGTAATCAGTAAGTACAATCTAATAAAGATCATTTAGTGAAGTACAATCTAATAAAGTAAGTACATTCAGTTATGTGAGACGTAACAACGAACAGTTCCAGTAATCATTTAGTAAGTACAATCTAATAAAGACATTCAGTTATGTGAGACGTAACAACGAACAGTTCCAGTAATCATTTAGTAAATCCAATACAGTTATCTAATAACAACGAACATTCAGTTATTTTAGTGAGACGTTATGTGAGACGTAACAACGAACAGTTCCAGTAATCATTTAGTAAGTACAATCTAATAAAGATATTCAGTTATGTGAGACGTAACAACGAACAGTTCCAGTAATCATTTAGTAAGTACAATCTAATAAAGAACAGTTCCAGTAATCATTCAGTTCATGTGAGACGTAACAACGAACAGTTCCAGTAATCATTTAGTAAGTACAATCTAATAAAGATTTATTCAGTTATGTGAGACGTAACAACGAACAGTTCCAGTAATCATTTAGTAAGTACAATCTAATAAAGACATTCAGTTATGTGAGACGTAACAACGAACAGTTCCAGTAATCATTTAGTAAGTACAATCTAATAAAGACATTCAGTTATGTGAGACGTAACAACGAACAGTTCCAGTAAGTCAGTTCAGTTATGTGAGTACAATCTAATAAAGACATTCAGTTATGTGAGACGTAACAACGAACAGTTCCAGTAATCATTTAGTAAGTACAATCTAATAAAGATATTCAGTTATGTGAGACGTAACAACGAACAGTTCCAGTAATCATTTAGTAAGTACAATCTAATAAAGACATTCAGTTATGTGAGACGTAACAACGAACAGTTCCAGTAATCATTTAGTAAGTACAATCTAATAAAGATATTCAGTTATGTGAGACGTAACAACGAACAGTTCCAGTAATCATTTAGTAAGTACAATCTAATAAAGACATTTCAGTTATGTGAGACGGCAACAGCCTGAACAGTTCCAGTAATCAGTTAGTAAGTACAATCTAATAAGAACATTCAGTTATGTGAGACGTAACAACGAACAGTTCCAGTAATCCAGTTAGTAAGGTACAATCCTAACAAAAAAAAGACATATTCAGTTAAGTGAGACGTAACAACGAACAGTTCCAGTAATCATTTAGTAAATTTTGTCCCTAATAAAGACAGTTCAGTTACTTATGTGAGTACGTAACAACAAAGACAGTTTCGGTAATCATTTATTAGTAATTTTCTGATCTAATACAGACATTCAGTTATGTGAGACGTAACAACGAACAGTTCCGTAATCATTTAGTAAGTACAATCTAATAAGACATTCGGTTATGTGAGGACGTAACAACGAACAGTTCCAGTAATCATTTAGTAAGTACAATTCCTAATGGAAAAAAAGATATTCAGTTATGTGAGACGTAACAACGAACAGTTCCAGTAATCATTTAGTAAGTACAATCTAATAAAGACATTCAGTTATGTGAGACGTAACAACGAACAGTTCCAGTAATCATTTAGTAAGTACAATCTAATAAAGACATTCAGTTATGTGAGACGTAACAACGAACAGTTCCAGTATCGGTAAGTACAACTAATAAAGACATTCAGTTATGAGACGTAACAACGAACAGTTCCAGTAATCATTTAGTACATGTACAATCTAATAAAAAATTCAGTTATGAGACGTAACAACGAACAGTTCCAGTAATCATTTAGTAAGTACAATCTAATAAAGATATTCAGTTATGTGAGACGTAACAACGAACAGTTCCAGTCATTTAGTAAGTACACCCATAAAGACATTCAGTTATGTGAGACGTAACAACGAACAGTTCCAGCAATCAGTTATTTAGTATGCAATCTAATAAAAAACATTCAGTTATGTGAGACGCAACAACGAGACAGTTCCAGTAATCATTTAGTAAGTACAATCTAATAAAGATATTCAGTTATGTGGAGACGTAAACAACGAACAGTTCCAGTAATCATTTAGTAAGTACAATCTAATAAAGATATTCAGTTATGTGAGACGCAATAAACGAACAGTTCCAGTAATCAGTTAGTAAGTACAATCTAATAAAGATATTCAGTTATGTGAGACGTAACAACGAACAGTTCGAGTAATCATTTAGTAAAGTACAATCTAATAAAGACATTCAGTTATGTGAGACGTAACAACGAAACAGTTCCAGTAATCATTTAGTAAGCAAGTACAATCTAGATAGTTCAGTTATGTGAGACGTAACAACGAACAGTTCCAGTAATCATTTAGTATGTACAATCTAATAAAACATATTCAGTTATGTGAGACGTAACAACGAACAGTTCCAGCAATCATTTAGTAAGTACAACCCAATAAAAGACATTCAGTTATGTGAGACGTAACAACGAACAGTTCCAGTAATCATTTAGTAAGATACAATCTAATAAAGAGATTCAGTTATGTGAGACGTAACAACGAACAGTTCCAGTAATCATTTAGTAAGTACAACCTAATAAAGATATTCAGTTATGTGAGACGTAACAAACCGAACAGTTCCAGTAATCATTTAGTAAGTACAATCCAATAAAGATATTCAGTTATGTGAGACGTAACAACGAACAGTTCCAGTAATCTCATTTAGTAAGTACAATCTAATAAAGACATTCAGTTATGTAATGCACGTAACAACGAACAGTTCCAGTCATTTAGTGTACACCCACAAAGATATTCAGTTTATGTGAGACAACAACGAACAGTTCCAGTAATCATTTAGTAAGTACACTAATAAAGATATTCAGTTATGTGAGACGTAACAACGAACAGTTCCAGTAAGTAAATCATTTAGTAAGTGCCATCTAATAAAGAATATTCAGTTAAGTGAGACGTAACAACGAACAGTTCCAATCTTCTTAGTAAGTACAGTCTAATACAAAATAAAGATATTCAGTTATGTGAGACGTAACAACGAACAGTTCCAGTAATCATTTAGTAAGTACAATCTAATAAAGATATTCAGTTATGTGAGACGTAACAACGAACAGTTCCAGTAATCATTTAGTAAGTACACCCAATAAAGACATTCAGTTAGTGTGAGACGTAACAACGAACAGTTCCAGTAATCATTTAGTAAGTACAATCTAATAAAGATATTCAGTTATGTGAGACGTAACAACGAACAGTT
This sequence comes from Tachypleus tridentatus, assembly GCF_004210375.1. Lineage (NCBI taxonomy): Eukaryota > Metazoa > Arthropoda > Merostomata > Xiphosura > Limulidae > Tachypleus > Tachypleus tridentatus. The sequence continues at coordinate 9,306,577 of NC_134828.1, forward strand.
CCAGCAGTAATCATTTAGTAACGTAACAATCTCAATGTAAAGACATTCAGTTATGTGTGAGACGTAACAACGAACAGTTCCAGTAATCAAGTTAGTAAGTACAATCTAATAAAGACATTCAGTTATGTGAGACGTAACAACGAACAGTTCCAGTAATCATTTAGTAAGTACAATCTAATAAAGACATTCAGTTATGTGAGACGTAACAACGAACAGTTCCAGTAATCATTTTCAGTAAAGTAAGTACAATCTAATAAATAAACGACATTCAGTTATGTGAGACGTAACAACGAACAGTTCCAGTAATCATTTAGTAAGTACAATCATTTAGTTATGTAAGTACAACGAACAGTTCTAATCAAAGACATTCAGTTATGTGAGACGTAACAACGAACAGTTCCAGTAATCATTTAGTAAGTACAATCTAATAAAAGACATTCAGTTATGTGAGACGTAACAAGAACAGTTCCAGTAATACTTTAGTAAGTACAATCTAATAAAGAATCTCAGTTATGTGAGACGTAACAACGAACAGTTCCAGTAATCATTTAGTAAGTACAATCTAATAAAGACATTCAGTTATGTGAGACGTAACAACGAACAGTTCCAGTAATCATTTAGTAAGTACAATCTAATAAAGACATTCAGTTATGTGAGACGTAACAACGAACAGTTCCAGTAATCATTTAGTAAGAGGTACAACCCAAGTTCATGTGAAAATAAACGAACAGTTCCAGTTAATCCCAGTGAGTACGTAACAATCGAATCATTTAGGCATTCAAGTATGTGAGACGCAACAACGAACAGTTCCAGTAGTCAAGTAAGTACAATCTAATAAAGACATTCAGTTATGTGAGACGTAACAACGAACAGTTCCAGTAATCATTTAGTAAGTACAATCTAATAAAGACATTCAGTTATGTGAGACGTAACAACGAACAGTTCCAGTAATCATTTAGTAAGTACAATCTAATAAAGACATTCAGTTATGAGACGAACGTAACAACGAACAGTTCCAGTAATCATTTAGTAAGGTACAATCTAATAAAGAGTATTCAGTTATGTGAGACGTAACAACGAACAGTTCCAGTAATCATTTAGTAAGTACAATCTAATAAAGATATTCAGTTAAGTGAGACGTAACAACGAACAGTTCCAGTAATCATTTAGTAAGTACAATCTAATAAAGATATTCAGTTATGTGAAACGTAACAACGAACAGTTCAGTAATCATTTAGTAAGTACAATCCATAATAAAGATATTCAGTTAAGTGAGACGTAACAACGAACAGTTCCAGTAATCATTTAGTAAGTACAATCTAATAAAGACATTCAGTTATGTGAGACGTAACAACGAACAGTTCCAGTAATCATTTAGTAAGTACAATCTAATAAAGACATTCAGTTATGTGAGACGTAACAACGAAACAGTTCCTGTAATCATTTAGTAAGTACAATCTAATAAAGACATTCAGTTATGTGAGACGTAACAACGAACAGTTCCAGTAATCATTTAGTAAGTACAATCTAATAAAGATATTCAGTTAAGTGAGACGTAACAACGAACAGTTCCAGTAACCATTTAGTAAGTACAATCTAATAAAGATATTCAGTTATGTGAAACGTAACAACAAACAGTTCCAGTAATCATTTAGTAAGTACAATCTAATAAAGACATTCAGTTATGTGAGACGTAACAACGAACAGTTCCAGTAATCATTTAGTAAGTACAATCTAATAAAGACATTCAGTTATGTGAGACGTAACAACGAACAGTTCCAGTAATCATTTAGTAAGTACAATCTAATAAAGACATTCAGTTATGTGAGACGTAACAACGAACAGTTCCAGTAATCATTTAGTAAGTACAATCTAATAAAGACATTCAGTTATGTGAGACGTAACAACAAACAGTTCCTGTGATTATTTAGTAAGTACAATCTAATAAAGACATTCAGTTATGTGAGACGTAACAACGAACAGTTCCAGTAATCATTTAGTAAGTACAATTTAATAAAGATATTCAGTTAAGTGAGACGTAACAACGAACAGTTCCAGTAACCATTTAGTAAGTACAATCTAATAAAGATATTCAGTTATGTGAGACGTAACAACAAATAGTTCCTGTGATTATTTAGTTCGTACTGTCTCCCAGTCTTCTGCTATTAAGTTAAATATATGTGACTAGAGTACAAAAGAAAATCCTTCACAGATTCTGTAAGACAAAAGAATTCGACAACTCTCCTCATTAAATGAACTTACTCAGAGGTTGAGGTCACAGGGATAGTGCGTTCTGCTTGAGAGGTCATTATTATTCTAGAGCACTAATACATATAGCAGACGCTGTAATGTACCTCAGGAAACATAAAACAACAGGACAGACCTTGTACGTATACAAGGTCAATGTCATTGTATAAGGTAAAACAATGTTCAAAGGTCCAAGGTATCATAAAAGGGAAGTATACTCTCAAAACCAAGTTTAGTATATGTTCAATCCTCATTATATAAGACAGGACAACGTCTTCGTTAGAATAGAGAACTAGTCCATTTACACAGGTTGAGATAAGCGTTCTAGGCTACTGAACAGACGCACGCAAAGTTTAAAGCCAGTGGTGTAGTGTCAAATGATGTTATTTTAAATAGAAGGACAACACTCACGATTAAGATTAGAATACTGGACTAGTAAACACACGAATAACACAGTCAGTACACCAGGTTAGTAAACACACAAATAACACTAGTAAGCTTTAAAATTACATATCATGTGATGTGAAAGTGTGTAATCTCGACAGACGTTAAATAAACGTAAAGTAGACTGTTACGTCTCGAATTACAAAATATATATGAAAAAACGTTTGTTTTTGAATTTTGCGCAAAGCTACAAGATGGCTATCTTGCACTATCTCTCATCTCTCCCTGTCTGAGCAGCGTAAGACTGAAGGGAAGGCAGCTAGTCATCACCACCAACAATTAGGCTAATATTTTAACAACGAATAGTGGGATTGATCGTTACATTGTAATTCCCCCACGTCTAAAAAGACGAGCATGTTTGGTGTGGCGAGGGTAAGAAATGACATAAAGTTTTAATAAATTATTTTTAGGCTTATTTCGTGAAGTATTTATAGAACGCTAGCATGTGTTTAGTAAATGAGTTGTGAAGATGGCACCAAAGCTTACTGTTTATTTTTCTTAAAAATGTAAATCGAAAAACAAAACGACTGAAGACACAATAATATCAGTGTTTAACACCGACAGCATTTACTAGAGAACCCGTTTAAATTGTTTTCCATCTGTTCACCAGCTCACGTTCCCAGACCAATATTTATTTACCTTTACACGACTTGAAAACATCAGAAAAACACAACTAAACGTACGTTTCAGGATCATGCGTGTATTTGTGATTGAAACGTTCGAGCGTACAATACATGTACGTTCATTCTGAAATACATGTGTGTACAAAACTGAAACCTGCATTGTCTGTACCTTTTATAAACTTTGTGTATTCAGGTACAAAATAAAAATAATAGTGTTTTATGAGCGAAGCACGATTTCTCCCAAGTAATAATTAATGACGTATTAAAACCTTATTGTTTAAATTATAAACTTTCCGTCTAATTAACTGTTTAATCCATTGTTAGCCATTTCACAATTTCCTGGTTAAAATTCCTTTTTTTTATTTGGATTTTTAAAATAGTCCAGTAACTAATTTGAAAGTCGCTCAAAATATGTTGAACTTCTTTTGAGAAAATAACAGTGTGGCCGAGTAGTCAGAGCTCTCTACTCGTAGCCTGAGGTACATGTTACAGTCAATCCCACTGTTCGTCAGCAAAAGAGTAACCCAAGTGTTGGCGGTGGATGGTAATGACTGATTACCTTCCCTCTAGTCTTTAACTGCTAAATTAGTGACGGCTAGCGCAGATACCCTTTGTACCTTTGCGCAAAATTCAAAACCAACAAACTATTTTAACAGTGTTTCTATTGGACAGAAACCCAGGATTTGCGCTGTGTGCCAGACCTTACTTAATTTTTAACAACATTCCGGAATGAAATAAAACTCCACACGTTTTACGGGAAACTCCGTAGTTTTAGTGAGGCTATTGCAAGTTTTTAATTTCGATAATACACAGTAGTAAACTTATAAAATATACATCTGGTGTTGCCTTAACCGCTTAGCCTCTTGGCTAAGATCAAACACAGTTTGTTGTGTTCTTTATCTACAGAGTAGATTCTGAAGACCTTGACCTTGACATCAGTAGGATGATTCTCATCATCTTAATCTGTGTTTCTCTACTGATTTCAGTGTAGCTTACTTACAGAAATGTTGGACAGATTGCACTGTAGGTTCTAACAGAAACCCAGACTTCAGTCGACGAAAGTGCCATCTAGCTGTTTCAAAACCTTGTTCTACAATCTCTCTTTTACTTATTTTAAAGTCATCGACTAACATAGCAGTGCAAGTATAACATTTCTCTATCAAAACCTGTTGTACATCTTTAGTAGATGAGGACAGTTTTGTATCACCAGATTTCTTACAAATATTGTTTACAATCACGTTCATAAGACCATCTGAATCTCCTGGAAGTAACATGGTACAAAGAATCCCTAATATAGTCATGTTCACTGCATGCAATAAATTATTGTCTGCCGTTAATATAGTCATGCTGACTGCGTGCAATAAATTATTGTCTACCGTTAATATAGTCATGCTGACTGCGTGCAATAAATTCTTGTCTACCGTTAATATAGTCATGCTGACTGCATGCAATAAATTATTGTCTACCGTTAATATAGTCATGCTGACTGCGTGCAATAAATTATTGTCTACCGTTAATATAGTCATGCTGACTGCATGCAATAAATTATTGTCTACCGTTAATATAGTCATGCTGACTGCATGCAATAAATTCTTGTCTACCGTCAAACTTCTTCATTTAGAAAGTTTGATGTCATTGTGGATTCGATACTAAAGAACTGTCAAATAAATAGACATTGTTACCTGTTGGAATACTACAACAATGAGACATTGTTACCTGTTGGAATACTACAACAATGAGACATTGTCACCTGTTTGAATACTACAACAATGAGACGTTGTTACCTGTTGGAATACTACAACAATGAGACATTGTCACCTGTTGGAATACTACAACAATGAGACATTGTTACCTGTTGGAATACTACAACAATGAGACATTGTTAACTGTTGAATACTACAACAATGAGACATTGTTACCTGTTGGAATACTACAACAATGAGACATTGTCACCTGTTTGAATACTACAACAATGAGACGTTGTTACCTGTTGGAATACTACAACAATGAGACATTGTCACCTGTTGGAATACTACAACAATGAGACATTGTTACCTGTTGGAATACTACAACAATGAGACATTGTTAACTGTTGGAATACTACAACAATGAGACATTGTTACCTGTTGGAATACTACAACAATGAGACATTGTCACCTGTTTGAATACTACAACAATGAGACGTTGTTACCTGTTGGAGTACTACAACAATGAGACATTGTCACCTGTTGAGTACTACAACAATGAGACATTGTTACCTGTTGGAATACTACAACAATGAGACATTGTTACCTGTTGGAATACTACAACAATGAGACATTGTTACCTGTTGAGTACTACAACAATGAGACATTGTTACCTGTTGAATACTACAACAATGAGACATTGTTACCTGTTGAGTACTACAACAATGAGACATTGTTACCTGTTGGAATACTACAACAATGAGACATTGTCACCTGTTTGAATACTACAACAATGAGACGTTGTTACCTGTTGGAGTACTACAACAATGAGACATTGTTACCTGTTGGAGTACTACAACAATGAGACATTGTTACCTGTTGGAATACTACAACAATGAGACATTGTTACCTGTTGGAATACTACAACAATGAGACATTGTCACCTGTTGGAATACTACAACAATGAGACATTGTTACCTGTTGGAGTACTACAACAATGAGACATTGTTACCTGTTGGAATACTACAACAATGAGACATTGTTACCTGTTGAGTACTACAACAATGAGACATTGTTACCTGTTGGAATACTACAACAATGAGAAATTGTCACCTGTTTGAATACTACAACAATGAGACGTTGTTACCTGTTGGAGTACTACAACAATGAGACATTGTCACCTGTTGGAATGCTACAACAATGAGACATTGTTAACTCTTGGAGTACTACAACAATGAGACATTGTTACCTGTTGGAGTACTACAACAATGAGACATTGTTACCTGTTGGAATACTACAACAATGAGACATTGTCACCTGTTTGAATACTACAACAATGAGACGTTGTTACCTGTTGGAGTACTACAACAATGAGACATTGTCACCTGTTGGAATACTACAACAATGAGACATTGTCACCTGTTGGAATACTACAACAATGAGACGTTGTCACCTGTTGGAATACTACAACAATGAGACGTTGTCACCTGTTGGAGTACTACAACAATGAGACATTGTTACCTGTTGGAATACTACAACAATGAGACATTGTTACCTGTTGGAGTACTAAAACAATGAGACATTGTTACCTGTTGGAGTACTACAACAATGAGGCATTGTTACCTGTTGGAATACTACAACAATGAGACATTGTTACCTGTTGAGTACTACAACAATGAGACATTGTTACCTGTTGGAATACTACAACAATGAGACATTGTTACCTGTTGGAGTACTACAACAATGAGACATTGTTACCTGTTGGAATACTACAACAATGAGACATTGTTACCTGTTGGAGTACTACAACAATGAGACATTGTTACCTGTTGGAATACTACAACAATGAGACATTGTCACCTGTTTGAATACTACAACAATGAGACGTTGTTACCTGTTGGAGTACTACAACAAGGAGACATTGTCACCTGTTGGAATACTACAACAATGAGACATTGTCACCTGTTGGAATACTACAACAATGAGACGTTGTCACCTGTTGGAATACTACAACAATGAGACGTTGTCACCTGTTGAGTACTACAACAATGAGACATTGTTACCTGTTGGAATACTACAACAATGAGACATTGTTAACTGTTGAGTACTACAACAATGAGACATTGTTACCTGTTGAGTACTACAACAATGAGACATTGTTACCTGTTGGAATACTACAACAATGAGACATTGTTACCTGTTGGAGTACTACAACAATGAGACATTGTTACCTGTTGGAATACTACAACAATGAGACATTGTCACCTGTTTGAATACTACAACAATGAGACGTTGTTACCTGTTGGAGTACTACAACAATGAGACATTGTCACCTGTTGGAATACTACAACAATGAGACATTGTCACCTGTTGGAATACTACAACAATGAGACGTTGTCACCTGTTGGAATACTACAACAATGAGACGTTGTCACCTGTTGGAGTACTACAACAATGAGACATTGTTACCTGTTGGAATACTACAACAATGAGACATTGTTAACTGTTGGAGTACTACAACAATGAGACATTGTTACCTGTTGGAGTACTACAACAATGAGACATTGTTACCTGTTGGAATACTACAACAATGAGACATTGTCACCTGTTTGAATACTACAACAATGAGACGTTGTTACCTGTTGGAGTACTACAACAATGAGACATTGTCACCTGTTGGAATACTACAACAATGAGACATTGTCACCTGTTGGAATACTACAACAATGAGACGTTGTCACCTGTTGGAATACTACAACAATGAGACGTTGTCACCTGTTGGAGTACTACAACAATGAGACATTGTTACCTGTTGGAATACTACAACAATGAGACATTGTTACCTGTTGGAGTACTACAACAATGAGACATTGTTACCTGTTGGAATACTACAACAATGAGACATTGTTACCTGTTGGAATACTACAACAATGAGACATTGTCACCTGTTTGAATACTACAACAATGAGACGTTGTTACCTGTTGGAGTACTACAACAATGAGACATTGTCACCTGTTGGAATACTACAACAATAAGACATTGTCACCTGTTGGAATACTACAACAATGAGACGTTGTCACCTGTTGGAATACTACAACAATGAGACGTTGTCACCTGTTGGAGTACTACAACAATGAGACATTGTTACCTGTTGAGTACTACAACAATGAGACATTGTTACCTGTTGGAATACTACAACAATGAGACATTGTTACCTGTTGGAGTACTACAACAATGAGACATTGTTACCTGTTGGAATACTACAACAATGAGACATTGTCACCTGTTTGAATACTACAACAATGAGACATTGTCACCTGTTGGAATACTACAACAATGAGACATTGTCACCTGTTGGAATACTACAACAATGAGACGTTGTCACCTGTTGGAGTACTACAACAATGAGACATTGTTACCTGTTGGAATACTACAACAATGAGACATTGTTACCTGTTGGAGTACTACAACAATGAGACATTGTTACCTGTTGGAATACTACAACAATGAGACATTGTTACCTGTTGGAATACTACAACAATGAGACATTGTCACCTGTTTGAATACTACAACAATGAGACGTTGTTACCTGTTGGAGTACTACAACAATGAGACATTGTCACCTGTTGGAATACTACAACAATAAGACATTGTCACCTGTTGGAATACTACAACAATGAGACGTTGTCACCTGTTGGAATACTACAACAATGAGACGTTGTCACCTGTTGGAGTACTACAACAATGAGACATTGTTACCTGTTGGAGTACTACAACAATGAGACATTGTTACCTGTTGGAATACTACAACAATGAGACATTGTTACCTGTTGGAGTACTACAACAATGAGACATTGTTACCTGTTGGAATACTACAACAATGAGACATTGTTACCTGTTGGAATACTACAACAATGAGACATTGTCACCTGTTGGAATACTACAACAATGAGACATTGTCACCTGTTTGAATACTACAACAATGATACGTTGTTACCTGTTGGAGTACTACAACAATGAGACGTTGTTACCTTTTGGAGTGCTACAAGAATGAGACATTGTTACCTGTTGGAGTACTACAACAATGAGACATTGTTACTTGTTGGAGTACTACAACAATGAGACATTATTCCCTGTTGGAATACTACAACAATGAATTGGTTTCACACTTGAATTCTTGGATGATCTGTGTCGTTTCTTTGGTATCACCAAATCCAAGTGATCCTCAGAACTATCACTAGACATTTCACCTTCATCACTCTACAATAGAATATCGTAATCAATCCTTCCTTCTTTTCTTTATTCGTACCTTCAATTTCATCTGCAGCTGCTTCCCGCCTGCTTTTCGTGCCATTCTTACACTGACATCTAAGATAGTTCACACAAGTACCACGCATGCGCACTTTGCATTTACAAGCCATTTTGTTCTTTTCCAGTATTAACGTTGTTTAATCAATACAAGATCAGTACGCTTACTTATTGAATGTCGATATATCTTTTTGTTGCAAACTGTGGTTCAGGTTTCCACAAGGGGTGTGGCAATCGCCCGATTTTGTTGTTGTTTTTTAAATCAGATTTTGAAAGATTAAATTGTTAACTAATAAACAACGTTACAAAATGACTTGAATAATTAGGTTATGCAAACTCCTGGGTGCCTGGCCCGTGGAAGCACTGTTAAAATATAGAAAACAATGTACTTTCGATGTACAATCTCCTTTAGTGTGAAGTTATCAGGGCTGGAATACACCGTTATTATGAACTTCTATTTAACACTAGCATTCGGTTTATGGATCATAAACAGCTCCAGCTATCATCGTGATAACAGACCCCCTTCAAGATATAGAAACGATTCTACAAATAAACAGACCAATGCTCTACATTTAAAACCGGAAGTATAAGCCTAGTAAAGTGATAAAACAATGAACAATTGACGCTTACTTATCTAAAAATCAGGGAATCCAAGGAAAGCTCACGAACTTGCAAGAAAATTTCTCAAAAACGTTAACCATAATGCCTCAGATGATCTATATTTTTCGAAGTTTGTGTCCATCTCTTGAGACGTTTTGAAAAGATGAGTCGGTCAGAAAGAAACAAAGAAAAAATTGTCATTCAACCTAATGTTATAGCTTCTTGCAGATGGATTAGTTGGTAAAATAGAACCATCACTGTCGGGGAGGACGTGCCTCCTAAAATGTAGTTGTCACTTCTCTGGCTAATATCGCCCATTAATTTAATTTTACATTTTTTTCGTCATAGGATTCATCGTCCTCCTTACCAGTAAAGAAGGGTCTGGACTGTGATAAAATAGATTTATGACGCACAACTAGTCACACGATTTAGTTGTTGTAAGTATATCTTTGGATGATCTTTTGTTTGAAACTGTGTTTCTGTTTTCTTTATTCTCATAGCAAGACACATTATATGGTTTGTTACAGTGAAAAAAATTAAAACAAACATTTGATGTATAACTCTGCTAAAATTCACGAGACTAAAATTATAATTGAAAGCTTCAAATAAATTAAGCAGTTGTTGTTTTCAAATAAGCACAAAGCTACACAATGGGCTCTCTGTGTTCTGCCCACCACGGGTATCGAAACCCGGTTTTTAGCGTTATAAGTCCGCAGAGATACCGCTGAGACAATGGGGGGCAAATTGAGCAGGAAAATGCCTCATGTATTAACATGGATGTTATACTACCCGCTTTATAAACCTGCATTAATCTCAAAAATAGTTCGTTCTTAAATGCAGAAGATAAATAACCATTGTGACAATCAATCATGTAATTCATTGTGATAAAAACACTGCTGGTTTACGACATTTTCATAAATGGGTACAAGGAATAATTTTTCAAATATATTTACTATTATTGTACCAATTAAACTGCATTTGTTTCTTATTAATACCAGATAAAAACGACCTTATAACACCAAACTGTTGTTTTGCATTTAATTAGACATTCAGCGTTTCGTTTTAGTTTCTTCAAAAGCGTTCACTGAAACACAAATGGTTTAATTAAATATAAAAAAACAAGCAAATCTGGCATTATAATGTCGTTTGTTTCTAGTAATTAACATGTCTTCTATACACTAGCATGTACTACAGAAATCTATGGAAATATAATAGAACTGTTTGTTGTATATCCATGTAATTATTTTTCAGGATGTGGATGGTTCTTCACCAAAACTGGTACGGAGGTTTATTAAATCCATGAAAAGATAGTACAATTTTTCAGTTTTGTGTTTTTTTATTGTCGTTTTTATTACTATTTTGTTTCTTGTAAGTGGATCTTCACGAAATTTGGATTGAAGGTTTGTTGAGTCCATGCGGAAATACGAGCAAGTTTGCGGTTTCACATTTTGTGTTTTGCAGTTTTTATAGGCGTTTTTTTTTACAATTACATACAAGGAAAACAAGTTTTGTTTCTTGCGTTCCGTATTATAATACAGAGTATCATTGTTAAGCCACAGAATTCGTTTTTACATAGCATTGGTTTGGTTTGAATTTCGCGCAAAGCTACACGAAGGCTAAATGTGCTAGCCGTCCCTAATTTAGCAGTGTAAGATTAGAGAGAAAGCAGCTAGTCATCACCACCTACCGCCAACTCATGAGCTACTCTTTTACCAACGAATAGTGGGATTGACCTAACATTATAATGGCTGAAAGGGAGAGCATGTTTGGTGTGACGGGAATTCAAACCAGCAACCTCAGATTACGAGTCGAGTGCCTTAACCACCTGGCCTACATAATTATGTTGATTAAGATACTGTAGAGTAGATATTGTACTTAAATCAATACTGGTCTGGAAATTCTTTATTTTCTGCAGTAGTATTTTTCTCGTAAAACAAATTTAGAATGCACTCGTTTTCACTGAGATTCATCTATACGGTGTATAATCACACATCAACGTAATTACAACATTTACATCGTGGTATCTGATATATGGTTGTATTGTTACAATTTTTACATCGTAGTATTTGATAGCATGGTAGTATTGTTACAATGTTTACGTCGTAGTATTGTTACGTAGTATGGTAGTATTGTTACAAGTTTTACCTTGTGGTATCTGATGACATGGTAGTATTGTTACAAGTTTTACATCGTGGTATCTGATGACATGGTAGTATTGTTACAAGTTTTACATCGTGGTATCTGATGACATAGTAGTATTGTTACAAGTTTTACATCGTGGTATCTGATGACATGGTAGTATTGTTACAAGTTTTACATCGTGGTATCTGATGACATGGTAGTATTGTTACAAGTTTTACATCGTGGTATCTGATGACATGGTAGTATTGTTACAAGTTTTACATCGTGGTATCTGATGACATGGTAGTATTGTTACAAGTTTTACATCGTGGTATCTGATGACATGGTAGTATTGTTACAAGTTTTACATCGTGGTATCTGATGACATGGTAGTATTGTTACAAGTTTTACATCGTGGTATCTGATGACATGGTAGTATTGTTACAATTTTTGCATTGTGGTATCTGATTGCATGGTAGTATTGTTACAATTTTTACATTGTGGTATCTGATGACATGGTAGTATTGTTACAAGTTTTACATCGTGGTATCTGATGACATAGTAGTATTGTTACAAGTTTTACATTGTGGTATCTGATGACATAGTAGTATTGTTACAAGTTTTACATTGTGGTATCTGATGACATAGTAGTATTGTTACAAGTTTTACATCGTGGTATCTGATGACATGGTAGTATTGTTACAAGTTTTACATCGTGGTATCTGATGACATGGTAGTATTGTTACAAGTTTTACATCGTGGTATCTGATGACATAGTAGTATTGTTACAAGTTTTACATCGTGGTATCTGATGACATGGTAGTATTGTTACAATTTTTGCATTGTGGTATCTGATGGCATGGTAGTATTGTTACAAGTTTTACATCGTGGTATCTGATGACATAGTAGTATTGTTACAAGTTTTACATTGTGGTATCTGATGACATAGTAGTATTGTTACAAGTTTTACATCGTGGTATCTGATGACATGGTAGTATTGTTACAAGTTTTACATCGTGGTATCTGATGACATGGTAGTATTGTTACAATTTTTGCATTGTGGTATCTGATGGCATGGTGGTATTGTTACAATTTTTACATTGTGGTATCTGATGGCATGGTAGTATTGTTACAATTTTTGCATTGTGGTATCTAATGACATGGTAGTATTGTTACAATTTTTGCATTGTGGTATCTGATGGCATGGTAGTATTGTTACAATTTTTGCATTGTGGTATCTGATGGCATGGTAGTATTGTTACAATTTTTACATTGTGGTATCTGATGGCATGGTAGTATTGTTACAATTTTTGCATTGTGGTATCTGATGACATAGTAGTATTGTTACAAGTTTTACATCGTGGTATCTGATGACATAGTAGTATTGTTACAAGTTTTACATTGTGGTATCTGATGACATAGTAGTATTGCTACAAGTTTTACATCGTTGTATCTGATGACATGGTAGTATTGTTACAAGTTTTACATCGTGGTATCTGATGACATGGTAGTATTGTTACAATTTTTACATTGTGGTATCTGATGACATGGTAGTATTGTCACAAGTTTTACATCGTGGTATCTGATGACATGGTAGTATTGTTACAATTTTTGCATTGTGGTATCTGATGGCATGGTAGTATTGTTACAAGTTTTACATTGTGATATCTGATGACATGGTAGTATTGTTACAATTTTTGCATTGTGGTATCTGATGGCATGGTAGTATTGTTACAATTTTTGCATTGTGGTATCTAATGACATGGTAGTATTGTTACAATTTTTGCATTGTGGTATCTGATGGCATGGTAGTATTGTTACAATTTTTACATTGTGGTATCTGATGACATAGTAGTATTGTTACAAGTTTTACATCGTGGTATCTGATGACATGGTAGTATTGTTACAAGTTTTACATCGTGGTTTCTGATAACATGGTAGTATTGTTATAATTTTTACAGTGGTATCTAATGACATGGTAGTATTGTTACAATTCTTACATGATGGTTTTTGATGACATGGTAGTATTGTTAGAATTCTTACATGATGGTTTTTGATGACATGGTAGTATTGTTAGAATTTTTACATCATGGTATAGTCTCTGCAGTAAAAAAAAATCATTTTAAGATTTTGATTTTAAACTGTACATTGAAATAGCAACCCCTCCAAACAAATACTTTGACGTTTTCTTTGGGATTAATGAAACCCAAACTTTTCTCTTGCTTGCTGATATAGTGTTTTAATTATGTGGTTGTCAAATGCAGCCAAAATATATCTTTTATGTTAATTTCGTTTTTACTTGCCAGAATATTAAACCTTTATTCATTCTTCTCGGCAGCACATTGTACTGAATAAAACATGAAATATTGTTCTTTGAAGTCAATCACAAAGCTACACGATGGGCTATCTGTGCTCTGCCAACCACAAGTATTAGAACCCAGTTTCTAGTGTTTTAAGTCCACAGATACACCGCTGTGCCACTGGATGGCAAAATGTGAAATACCAAAGTGTTTTGGCATTCCAGACAGATGATATTAAACTGCACAACCAAGGTAGAAAATTAAAATGCATTTCTTTCTGTGTAGAGTAACAATACTTGTGGTGATTCAGAAGTACACATAAATAAAAATATAAAGAAACAGGAAGTTCTGTTTAAATTGTTTGAATCTAATGGCCAGAAGATATTAAAGTTTGCTGCAAAATGTTCTATAAACAAAAGTTGAATAACACATACATTAATATCTACTAATAAAAACGAATTGGCCCGGCATGGCCGCGCGTTAAGGCATGCGACTGGTAATCTGAGGGTTGCGGGTTTGCATCCTCGTCGTGCCAAACATGCTCGCCCTTTCAGCCGTGGGGGCGTTATAATGTGACGGTCAATCCCACTAGAGTAGCTCAAGAGTTGGCGGTGGGTAGTGATGACTAGCTGCCTTCCCTCTAGTCTTACACTACTAAATTAGGGACGGCTAGGTGCAGTGGGCTAACAACCTACTCACATAAAAACGTGTTCAAGAAACCACAGTGTTTGCGGCCCTATGTTCCTTGAAGGAATTGAGTGGCAGATAATGATGATGAATAAAAACGAAATTATTATAACAGTCAGTATCTTTACAGTTATTGTCACTTGTACCTGAGCTGAAACATTTATGTAACAACTATGTAAACTGAAATTTTCATAAACGTGTTGCACTGTAAACTGGATCCATGGAAAGGCGTTCCATTGTAATTTGGATCCAGGAAAGATGTCATATTGTAATTTGGATTCCATAACACATCATCAAATCAGTCTGATGGGAACAACTTTCTGGTTCACAGCCAGTTTAAATACAAACCAATTTATGCATTTCCTTAAAATACAAAGAGTTTTCATAGAATGAAATAATTATACATTTAAAACTTCTTATTTACAATAATAAAGCCCCCAAGTGACTCAGCGGTATGTCTGCAGATTTACAACGCTAAAAACCGGGTTTCGATACTCGTGGTGAGCAGAGCACAGATAGCCCATTGTGTAGCTTTGTGCTTAATTCAAAACAACAACTACAATAATAAAGATAAAAAATAAATCAGACGGAAGTCTTTCTGAATTAAAAACAACACCAAATGTAAGATACAACAATTTGGAGGTCAGTTTATTTCAGTCACAACTTGAGTGTGGGAAAAAAAAGTCTTTCTTATAAACAACTTTTAAACATATACACGACAAAAATCATGAAAATAATGTCTATACATATAAATTAAAACACTGTACAGTTCTATTTCTTCTTTATTGTACATATATGGATTTCTTTTTATATCACCATCAGTTTTCATATTGGTTACACATGCCAGCAAACGTTTTTCACTTTCACAAATCCAAGAAAAAAAAAAGAAATAAGAACTAGATAAAACATATAAGAGAACAAAAATAATTTATCATAATTTTCCATCTGAATCCTTTTTTTTATAGGAACCTTTTATCCAACAATCAGTTACATACAACTTGTACGACTGCTGAGGAATGGTTAGTCACTTCAAAGATAAATTCTTCTTAAGTCATTAGGGGATGTAATCATGTTGCACTGTGGACACAACTTCTTGGCCCCCTAAAATACAAGAGAAATAAAGGAAATATATGCTTTCACAACTGAATGACTCAGATAATATGACTTGCATAAACTTAAGCCTTCAAACACAAAGAAACAGTTTATATTTTCTGTGAAATTTTAACAGTATAAAATGTAAATATGTTTGGCTTCAATTAATTTAAAAAGTTTTACCCAAGAATTACAGTAGTTTTGACTTTCTTTTCTTTCAAATATAAAAGAAATCTCCAGAAACTTTATTTTTCTTGTGTTCTGGGAGATGTAATATTCTCCTGATTATCATAAGATACACCCACAACTAAAAAGTTAGTACATTGAAAAGTTAAGTTCTTAACCTGTTACAGACTTCTGAAAGTTATTTAACATAAATATAATAATTTGTAGTAGTTTTAGAGAATGTTTGGTAGCTAAAAGTGTTAAATGGTGTAAATTTTACAATAACCTTAAAATAGGCTTAGTACATATAATGATACTTTTAAATATATTCAGCTTACTGGTAAATCATAAAACAGGAAAAATACATTGTTTTATTAAATAAATACAACCTAAAACATAATTTATTGTCTCTTGGTGTTTTATGAATTAATTTACTAAGTTTCTTATAATTAAAAATAAACATTATGACTTTAGTGTAAAGACAAAGTACTGATGAAAAATATGATTCTTAGACATTAGGCTTAACAGTAACAGTGTTGACAATGGGCGAGTGGTATTTGGTACTGAGTATTTAGTTTCAGGCCATAAGTATAAATACAATGGTTAAGACTAGTTAGGAGTTAAGCATTCACTATTTGTTATGTGTGTTTTTATGTGGGAACTTAGGAGTGGTATGTACTCTTAAGGAAGTAAGTAATGAAGATGTGCAATTTACAACTAGTAGAGTTTGTAGGCTCTAGTGGAAACTGGAGACTATAATAATCAAAGTACAGACAATAGATAAAGGGAAAGTGTATACTTTGGTACATGGTGACAGGAGGACCTTAAGCTTTTATATAGAAGGAATATATCAGCTAACAATGACTTTGAGGAAGTTAGAAAGGGTACTATCAGGGATATAAGTATTTAACTTAGTTATAATGACCCAACTCTTTAGAGCAATAAATTTCAGCCCTTGGCTTCTGCAGATGAGGAACTATTAGAAGGAAGGAAAACAAAAGGTTCTGAGAAGGATGTGGATGACAAGGAGGTTATAGTTATAGATGATTCTTTTAACATTCTTTGTAGATGAATGTAAGGATGTAGATTTGGTATATTTGGATTTTCAGAATGCATTTGACAAGGTCACACATAAAAGACTTGTAAAACAAAATCTCTATAGGTGTGGGAGATAAGTTAGCAAATTGGATAGAATAGTGGTTGGATGGAAGAATGTAGACAGTTGTTACAGGAAGTTCAGTCACTCTGAAATAATGTCAAAAGTGGATTACCTCAGGGTTCATACTAGGGACCTTTGCCCTTTTTGATTTGGATCAATAACATAGATATAGGAATGGTCAATAAATTACCTAAATTTGCAGATAATATTAAGGTATTGGGTGCTGCTGTGAGGAGGATGCTGCTGAGTTGAACAAATAAATGGCAGATGGGTTTTAACCATAATAAATGTAAGATAATTCATGTGGGTTATCATAATATGAATTATAAGTGTAATTTGGATGGGAATAACCTTAACAGTGTCATGAAAGAAAGGAAACTTGGTGTAATAGGTGATCAACATTGAAAGCCATCCAAGCAGTGTGTTGTTACTAGTGTAGGGCAAATATTTTAGATTCTATCTACAGAAATATTGAATACAAGAATAAAGAGGTTATAATTTCATTGTATAGGTCACAGGTTATGCCACATTTAGAATATTGTGTTCAGTCTTGGGTTCCTTACCTTAGTAAAGACATTGAATTGTTTAAAAGGATTAAGAGAAGGGTTACTATAATGGTGCCTGTGGTGAGGGGCTGTCAAGGCTGAAATCTCTCAATCTATTTTCTATTGAGAAAAAGAGGAGTTACAGATGAACTGATTGATGTGTTTAGATTGTAAAGGGAATTAATAATGTTGATACATCATACTTTGTCATACTCAACATTGAGGACAGTAGGGGACACAAATATAAATTTTGTCAAGGTAGAAATCATCTTCAAATAAGTTTCATTTGTCTGACAGGGTGGTTGGAATGGGTTGCCTTCAGATGTTGGAGAGGTAGTAAATTCAGAGGAGTTTAAGAAAAAGCATGAATGATAAAGGTTTTTTATATTTTTTAACTATTTCAGTTTAGAAGATGGAACAGCCAAGATGGACCAGTAGGTCCCATGTTGTTCCCACAAGAATAAACTAGGTATCAGACATTAAAAACTACATTTAAGTGGTCTTTAAATTTTTTTCAAACACTGTTGATACAATACCCATCTCTGTTGTTTTACATACAATGCTAAAACACAAGTTTCTTGAACTAGGTAACAAAATTCTATATGGTAATTATAAAAGTGCCTAGAACAATAAAGTGGATTAATTCAAAGTTTGTAACGACTGCTCTGTACATTCAGTAGTTCAAAATCTGTAAGTTTTAACAATATATATTAGATCACAAATTAGAATGTTTCAACAGATAAATAAGTTACTTGACTTACAGGCAAAATAGTTCAGCCATGATAAAAGAATTGACATAACAGATCATTAAGAAATAAAGTAGATTTCAAACGTTGCTCTAACTTGAGTGCTTTTCAAACAGCAAACTATTCAAATCAGAGGTTTGTGTCTTTTGAAAACTACTTGGTCAAAATACTTAGTTTTAAAATTATCTGGTCTGTCAATATGTGCAATAATATTAATGGCTTGCAAATAACCCAATTAATCAAATCTGTTATCTACTTAAAGATACCTTCATTCCTGGTTTTCAAGAATTCATTTAATATAGAGGCCTGTTTATAATATTTTACTTGGTGAAAACATTTTTCAGTTTTTTCTTTACATTGCAACCAAAAAGACATTTTGTGCTAAAAACCTGGCTGCTGTAAACAGCTATAGGTAGTAACCAGGATTTGCAATGGTACCAGCAATACCAGATACTGGTACTTGAGCAACTCTAATTATGTGACTTGAGAAGGTAGAAATTCCATTATTCTTGTGGAAAAACCTTTTTTCCCATCAAACCAACTAATCAATTACACTGTAATGGCTTTATTGTCTTGAACGTTAATTCCCGTATGACGAATTCATAAATGATATCCATTTTTCTCCTTCGCGTACAGATTTTTCACGAAATGTCATGTATATAAGTGAATAATTTTCATTGAAATCAGGTAGCATTTTATTACAATTAAAATAACGACAATCATTGGCTATAGATTTCTGTAGAACAGTCGTGATGCGAGAGTCTTATCAATTGTTCTAGAACCCACGAGTAGCACACTGCTAGCATACTAACACTTAACAGGCCACAGGAAGTGTCATTTTGGATAGCATATGTTTCTGTGTGCACTTTGACAAATTATTTTCAGTATTACTTATTTGTTACTAGGGCAACAAGTGGTTGTTTAAATGACCCAAATATATTCTGTAATATCTGTAGTACATTACAAAACATTACAGAATTCATTCAAAAAGGATGCTATGCATATTTTGGAATAATACTTGGGGACCAACACAAATCATGGGCTTTTCACTAGTTGTGTTAAAAAGTTGACACAGTAGACTAAAGTAATAAAAAGCTTTTGCCTTTTGGAATTCTAGTGGTCTGGCAAGAGCCCACAAACCAAGATGACTGTTACTTTTGCTCATGTAATATGTAAAGCTGCAACACTAGGAATAAAAAGACAGATTCATAGTCAAACCTGTAATCTTCTATAAGACTTGCTGTTCATGCACCTGAAGTCCCTGTACCTTCTTCACTGGAGACTCTCAATACATCTGATCCTGATTCTGATGTCCATATAAATGATGATAAGGATTGTTTTCATTCTGAAACGTCTGATCAACTACATCTTTTCACACAATGTGAACTTAATAAATTTGTGAAAGGTTTGGGCCTTCCAAAGATTTTGTGGCATTCAAACTTCAGACTAGGAACTTACTTTTCTCCAGGGATATCATTTTACTCTTACAAAATGATGAGAAAGAGTTTATACCTTATTTTTTGTAAGAATGTTCACTGGTTTATTAGAACAATGTCACTGATATCACTAGCAGGTGTAGTCTGTAAACCAAGTTAGTGGTGATTGCTCATTGATTCCTTCAAAAAAATTCTCAAAAGTGTTCTCCTTCACCATGGTAACATATATGCAGCTGTTCCTATTGCTTATTCGGTTCACTTCAAGGAAACGTACAAGATCAAACACAAAGAACATGGTAGCTTGGCACTGCCAGGTGTGTTAAGGTGTTCGACTCGTAATCCGAGGGTCGTGGGTTCGAATCCCTGTCGCACCAAACATGTTTGCCCTTTCAGTCGTGAGGGCATTATAATGTGACAGTCAATCCCACTACTAAAAGAGTAGCCCAAGAGTTGACAATGGGTGGTGATGACTAGCTGCCTTCCCTCTAGTCTTACACTGCTGAATTAGGGATGGCTAGCACAGATAGCCCTCGAGTAGCTTTGTGCGAAATTAAAAAAAACAAACAAACAAACAATAAATTGAGTTCTTCAAATTTCAAAATAAAACAATCATCCAGGTAACAATACCAATATTTTGACACATAACAATTAATTTAAATTCCAAAATTATTGTGCACTTTTAAACTACTTGTATGTTTTTATATTAAGAAGAAAAATATTATTCCTTAAATTAAGAGCGATTAGGGGTAATAAAAGTGGGTTAAACTTTCTACATAAACGTTAATCATAAATTACAATCAGTACTAGCATACAGAGACTACAGAGAATGAAACCATAGTTTTCACTGGATCCACAAATGGAAGTTTCTTGAAATTGTCCAAACCATTTCTAACATGACTGAATTCAAAGTTCACCACAAACATACTCAGTGGATGACTAGAACATTTCTGCCCAGCTGCAACTGGTCCACATTTTAAATTAAAAGGATTTTTAATTTGTAGGAAGGAACATTATCGATTCCTTTACTACTAATTTGAACTTTCCAGAGGATATACAAATACCTCATGATGGGAGTATTTAAAAAGAACATAAAAGTTCCTCATGATAAGAATGTTTAACACTAACTTCTGATTACAGCAGGATACCTACATAGATCCTGGTAATGAGTTCAAGACAGTATGCTTACTTATGGAGATTAGAGCGATTTGTTTCATCACTTGAGTAACGTTGCTGTTAACAGCATTTTCTGTTATAGAGAAACTGTATCAGTTTCATCTAATTTTTCAGGTTTGACCTTTTACACGACTCTTATATGTATAACTGGATCATAAGATTTGTGTATAACTGAATCATAAGAATCATGTATAACTGGATCATGAGATTCGTGTATAACTCGATCATAAGATTCATGTATAACTTGATCATAAGATTCAATGTTTTGATTAAAATGATTTTCATATTAAGACATAAGATGAATATCTTCATTGTATTCTTATTAGCTCACAAAGGTTAAGCTATTTCAAAATCCTTCAAGTGTTTATGCCTACAAATTAACTGACAGCCAAGCTGCTGAAGGTATTTGGTGTTGTTGTTGTTTTATTACCAAAGTCCTAAATCACAGGTCTTAAAAGTCAATATTTCAAACACATACTTGGTTGAATATTGTTAAGTGAATGATTTCAGTTAGCCTAAAAAAACAGAAACACCTGTATCCAAACGTTTGTGAAGTAAGAAATAATAGAAAAAACACACTCAATCTTGTATCTTAAGATATACATACACATCTTCCACAGTAAGAACTTGCATCGACTGTGTTGAAAAATTAATATACAGCAAGTATACCAGCAAAGATGACATATCACAATTCCTTCAAAACAGAAACTTGTCACAATAACAGTAACAGAAAACATTTCAGCCCTTTATTATTAATGGTTCTACCAAGAATACTGCATTACTAATGACAACAATAATCTGTTTTGTTAAACCTCATTGAAACTAGTCGTAGACTGCTAATGAGGTAGTTAGAAACTGATCATAGAAAAAAATCCATGTAATTAATGTTCTATTTATTATTTCAACATCCATAACAAGAAAAATATAACATAATGCTGAATAAAACCTTTCAATGTGTTGGAATTGATGGTACCGGTGCTGAGAACTCTGGCCAATCAAAATGTAACATTCATAATACTTTCCCTTGTCTACACTATATATTTTCACAGCAATGCTGCCCCCTGCCAGGCAGTTTTTAATTACTTTTCTAACAATTTCAGAAAATTACCTAATCACAAGTGATTGTGAAACATTTTAAAAACATAGATAGGTTTAATGTACTCTTCCTCATAAACTCTAAAATAATTTTACTGTGATAAAAGTATGAAAATATATTTGCTTTTAACCATTCCCAGTGCCACCTGGTGTGCTAAAAGAATACTTTAACAAAAGTTAGCCCTATCAGTCACAAATATTTTTTAAAATTATGTTGTTTGTTTTTAAATGACAAGGTAGAAAAGAATGTTTATAAATTAAACAATCAAAACAACTTTTATCAAAATGAGTTTTTCCCAAAATACATTCATATAACTAGCATCCATTCAAGTATCATACACAATATTCAAGCTTTCCACTTTGAAACAAATATGTAAGACTTACCAATGTTCTTAACCAGCATTCTTGACAGTGAACATGCCAACAACAAACAGACACTACAGGCTCTGTGTATGGTTCCTAAATATGATGAATTTTGTTAGTTAACCAAAACAAGATCCACATTCACTTGAAACAGAATTCAACGTGATTATTTCTGCAAATATAACACCTTTTATTATGCCTTTTTTTACTACAAGTTATTCACTATTATTCTCATTTTACTTTGTAACAACAACAGAAGAGAAACATAGAATCTTTTTAATAGGAGTGCATATACCATCACAATAGTTAGTACAATAAATATCTTGATACTGATGTCACAATACAATACATATGTAAATAAAGAAAATACATATTTAGGTATTGAGATCACAATACAATATGTACACAGGTACAGAAAATCTAAGTATTGATATCACAATATGATATGTATCTTCATATGGTAAATATGTATCTACATATTAACATCACAATACGATACATATCTAGAAACAGAAGTTTTACCAACAGTTTGTTAAAATGTCTGATAGTCTTGTCTATAATTTATTATCTATATTTTTAACATTGTCTTTTATTTCACACTTTACGGTGATTTTTCAAATCGTCAGGTTTTATCGGCTGATTGGCAGCTGGTAGAAGTAAAATAAGATGCTAATATCCATCTATCTATTTTGTTACTGTTAATTTGTTATGTTACTTTACATGTAATGTCTTAGGTAAAAGAAATGAAGACAACATGAGGTACTCAACATCCACCTTCTCCTATTGAGTGATTAAACTTCAGCAAAAAAAAAATATTTTATTAGAAATTCTGATTTTCTCTGTACAAAAGATATAATGTTTACTGAAAGCGTGCCAAATTTTATGACGAAACATAAATCAAATCTGACGACGTATTGAAAGAACCGTATCATAGCTTCACGACATGATACTCATTTAGTATTGCTTTTCACCACACCTTTAATTTTTCAGTACAGACAAAACAATGGAAAACAAAACAGACAATTAATCAGATAATTAAAGTGATTTCTAACTATCTAGTGGACGTCCTGCATAAAAAAACAAGAAAATTACTGCACCATTTTCATGTTGTACATTATTATTTTCCAATGTGATTTGCATAGTTAGTTAAGTTTGTCTACGTCTTAATTAAAATATGTCGCTTGACGGAAGATTTGAAATATTTATCTTTAATTATCATCTCAGCCTTCATTTCTAAGTTTTCATCTCAAAATATATTTTGCATCCAGCAGGAGTAACTGAACATTAATGTGATTAATACGTTATGCATTTATCTAGATCATGAGAATTCAAAACAATAATCTTTACATTAGAAGAATTTTGAAAGCTTTAAAAATAAATAAATAAAGTGTTACAAGAACTGCTATACTTAATGATTTTCATTAAATCATAAATCCAGATGACGCTAGTTAAATCTTAAAGTCATCTGATTGGATGTATAGATAATTTAAATGTTGTACATAATCATGTCCTATTATTAGAAACAAAATTTTCCATTCAAGAAATAAATATATTTTCACCAAAAGCTATTTCAGTACAATAAGATATATTTTGTTAGGTAAGTCTTCAGATGAATTAGTACTGATGAAGGTTTTTAAGTTGTATAGAATCATTATTCAAACAAAGATGAAATAAACAGATGATACTGAACAGCTTAACCAGAATACAACAATCGAGAATTGTGAAAATTATAGAAGTGGTAATTTTTTGTGTTTATTTGGTTGATATAATAAGTTAATTTCTTAGATTTCATATAACATCTAGAATACAAACAAATTATTTCACTTACTAATATGTAAAAAGAATATAAAATTATTAGTGACAACACTGCTAATGAAAGTAGCATTTAATTAATTAAAAAAAAACATCTTGAAGTCAACTGTTATCAATAACCAAATTTAGTTGTGATCCTACTTACCTCGTCCTATGTTAAATTTAGTTGTGATCCTACTTACCTCGTCCTACGTTAAATTTAGTTGTGATCCTACTTACCTCGTCCTACGTTAAATTCAGTTGTGATCCTACTTACTTCGTCCTACGTTAAATTTAGTTGTGATCCTACTTACCTCGTCCTATGTTAAATTTAGTTGTGATCCTACTTACCTCGTCCTACGTTAAATTTAGTTGTGATCCTACTTACCTCGTCCTATGTTAAATTTAGTTGTGATCCTACTTACCTCGTCCTACGTTAAATTTAGCGTATTACAGGAATTACTTAATTTACTCACCATACATATTAAACACTTCATCTTCTCACTGTTATGATTTTGTCTTTCTAGTTCCATAATTCGGGACTTTAAAGATGTAACTGTCTGAAGCTTATTTTGTGTAACGGTGTGTTTTCTACAATAAATAAAACATTTTTAATTTTACTGTACTTATGAGTTTAGAATACATAAAACATAATTAAAGTAACTTGAAAGTTTTAAGACACTTATATTATTTCCAAGCTATTCTATATTTACTATTCTACTCGCATGCAAGAGAGGCAGGTTAAATATTTACTATTCTACTCGCATGCAAGAGAGGCAGGTTATATAATTACTATTCTACTCGCATGCAAGAGAGGCAGGTTATATAATTACTATTCTACTCGCATGCAAGCGACAGGCATATATTTACTTATATATTTACTATTCTACTTGCATGCGAGTGACACAGGTTATATATTTACTATTCTACTCGCATGCAAGAGAGGCAGGTTATATATTTACTATTCTACTTGCATGCGAGTGACACAGGTTATATATTTACTATTCTACTTGCATGCAAGTGAGGCAGGTTATATATTTACTATTCTACTCGAATGCAAGTGAGGCAGGTTATATATTTAATAATACAGTTAGTGTTTGGTTAAATACAAATAATATTAAGTTATTAGTCCTTATCCTAATTCTAATTTGTAAAAAGATTACAAATTACATTTCTCTAAGTTAATTTAATCCATACCACAACAGTTTTTGTTCATGCAACCTGATAATATAAAAAGTGTCTCAACCACCACTGTCTCTGACTTTCCCAGCCAACCTGACAGGCCTTGTAGTTTGCATGACAGATGCAGACTGGCTGACACATTCATATAAATTCTTTATTTGAAAACATATAAGTTCTTGGAATTTATAAGTTTTATACATCAAAATGAATTAATATGGACTTTAACAAATCAAATAATGTTTTGAGTGTGTATTTAAAATTTGATTTCTAAACAAAATAAAGAAATTTAAAAAGCATGAGAAAATAACATCAACAATGGATCATTGTGTTATTGTTTAAAATTAATAAACTAATAACCGAGCTTGAATATCCCAAATAATCTTTCAACACCAACTTTACAGTCAACTGACATGTACTCCCAGGAACTGGACAAGCCTTAAGTTATGTTAGTGTCTGTTTTAGCACAAAGCCACACTGGGCTGTCTGCAGCATTTACTGCAAGAAATCAAACCCTGGATTTATGTATTTATTTTAAGTTCATAAACTTACCATTGATTCAGTGGGAGCTGAGTTATTTCACAGTCACCAAACATGAAGTTGTACATCAAGACGGAAGACTTTGTGAAAAGTGGCTCATGTGAAACATTATAAAAGATAATTTTGGATTTTTTTCTCAAGCACGATGCTATATTTTCTAATTTGTTCTAAACTTTCTTTGAACTAAGCCTACTCACTTAATGACAGGTTTGTTTGTTTTTATATTCATTCAAAGTTACTCAAATACTATCAGGACTGGCCTTCCTCAAATCTGAACTGATAGACTAGAGGAAAGGCAACTATACAACAGCACCCACCACAAACTCTTGGGGTACTCTTACATGACCAAACAGTGGGACTTGGCTTTCAACTTTGTAACACGTCTATAGCCTCAAAGCATAAAGCATGATTATTATTTTTGATTTTACAATAATTTAATATTAGCAACGCATGCTATTTACTGGGTCCATTAATGATAGAAAACTGCTCTTGTTATACATGTAATTTAACAACACAAAGAGGTTTCTTGGCCTTTCTAGGCCATCCCTTCCACAAAACTTAAATTGAAATAAAAATGGGTGAGCTTGATCAGGTGGTGAAGCTGCTCAACTCGTAATCTGGAGATTGTGGGTTTGAATCCCCATCTCATCACACATGCTTGTCCTTTCAGCCATGGGGGGATCATAATGTGACAGTCAATCCCACTATTTGTTAGTAAAAGAGTAGCTCAAAAGTTGTTGGTGGGTGGTGAAGCATAGCTGCCTTTCCTCTAGTCTTACACTGCAAAATTGGGGATGGCTAGTGCAGATTGCCCTCATGTAGCTTTGTGCAAAATTCAAAAACAAACAAAAATAAACCTTTCAAAGCTGGTTCCTCTGATTCAAATATTCATCAAGTCTTTCATTAAAATCTTTCAATTAACTGCAACTACCACATCTGAAGGCAGTACATTTATTACAAAGACCAACCACTGCATTAGAGAAATAAAGCTGTCTTAAATAAAGATAACTCCTACATCATGATAAAATCTTTGGATTTTTTCTATACAGGATCCTTTTCAATACCTAATATTTTTATCAAACAAAAATAATTTTAACCTTTGTCGTATTTCACTGGATAGACATTAAAACAATATCAGTATTTTTAAGTTCTTTTTACATTTATTATTAAGCACAATATGTATTAATATCTAATCAACTGACCAACATTGTTTATTCAAGAGATGTTTTTTAAAGTGGTAAGTTAGGTTTCATTTTTAATAGTAAACAAGCTTTGACCACCTGCAGTAGTTTGGAGATGGAATTTTGAACTAGTAGAATAATAGTTTGAACACAGAATCTTAAAAATACTAGGGCAGTAGTTTGGAGGTGGAATTTCGAACTACTAGGACAATAGTTTGGAGATGGAATTTTGAACTACTAGGACAATAGTTTGGAGATGGAATTTTGAACTACTAGGACAATAGTTTGGAGATGGAATTTTGAACTACTAGGACAATAGTTTGGAGATGGAATTTCAAACTACTAGGACAATAGTTTGGAGATGGAATTTCAAACTACTAGGACAATAGTTTGGAGATGGAATTTTGGAGATGGAATTTAAACTACTATAGTTTGGAGATGGAATTTCAAACTACTAGGACAATAGTTTGGAGATGGAATTTCGAACTACTAGGACAATAGTTTGGAGGTTTCAAACTACTAGGACAATAGTTTGGAGATGGAATTTCGAACTACTAGGACAATAGTTTGGAGGTGGAATTTCGAACTACTAGGACAATAGTTTGGAGATGGAATTTTGAACTACTAGGACAATAGTTTGGAGGTGGAATTTCGAACTACTAGGACAATAGTTTGGAGATGGAATTTTGAACTACTAGGACAATAGTTTGGAGATGGAATCTCGAACTACTAGGACAATAGTTTGGAGATGGAATTTCGAACTACTAGGACAATTGTTTGGAAACTAAATTTTGAACAAGTAGGACAATAGTTTGGAGACAAAATTTTGAACTACTAAGATAATAGTTTGGAGATGGAATTTTGAACTACTAGGACAAGTCCACATGAAGATTTGCTCTACGAGCTACAAACAATTGCAGATGAATGAAGCTCACTAAAACTTTATCCAAAATGGTTGTACAACAACTGTCCCCATAGGATAATTGTTCTCTGGACAATACTCTCCAGAGTCATATCTTCTTATACTAATATAAGTGACTAAAATAAGATAAAATAACATATTTCTGATATTCTGTAGAAGAATGAACTATGTGAAACTGTTTAACCCTCTCGCCTTGGTTACCGATGAAGATTTTCAAAACCACAATTTGTTAAGAGTTTCTGAGAAGAACAGCTCACAACTCACAGTACTGGTGTGCTTATGTTGTATATCTTTGCACAGTTCAATGTTTTTATTTTATTAGAATAAATAAAAATTTACCACAAAACCTATATTACTTTCTCCTACTAAAACATTTTTGGATAATTCATTCTTCTACCAAATACACTGTTGTTTTTTTCCCTGTTTTATTCTGTTATATTAACATAATAAGATGTGGTTGTTGGGAGAAGTTGTCAAGTTTCCATCCAAAATGTATGTTGCACTTACAGAAAGTGACGACCTGGACTTACGACTTCAAGTAACGTAAAAACTTGAACTTTTGACCTCAGGATTCATAGAATAAGTGAAAATGTAAAGTGTAGTAACTATGCTGGTTCTGTTTATTATTACACTAAAATAATATCTATTTTAAGCATATCCTTTACCTTAAATAGAATGGCTTCTATGCAACTTGATATGTAAAAACAATAGACAATTTAACACATGATGAAAAATTTCTTTAAGACTCTAAACTCAATTCTACACGTTTCACTGTCATCAGGAGGCACATAGCGTTGAGTTATAGAATGTTTCTTATACATTAAGTTCTCTAAACTTCTGTACCCCTCAACCTTTACAAAAACTTTTATAAGTAATTTACAAACCAAGTTTGATCACTTCTTTATTACCATTATAAATAAATTTATCATAAAACATTAACACTAAATGCCTTTTCTTTGCATGAGATGCCTACTGCTGACCACAGCACAGGTAACTTGAAAATTATAACTATAATTGTGATAATTTGTCACATACTCAAGGAAACTTTTGTCAAACCTTTCCTAATAAATCTTCAAACATTTCACCCATAATTGAAACAACACAAACAGGTCCCATTACTACAAGGAGTAACAAATTACTGTGGAGGAAAGTGGATAATTTGTTTGTTGTAACTTACTCTGATTCCATTTCCCCATTGGTTAGAGCAGCCTGTTTGGTTTCTTCCAGTTGTGGCTGATGTTCTGGAAATGCAAAAATATAAATCTCGTTAACGTGGGCGTGAGCGGAAAATTTTAGCAGTGCTAAAAATTCCTAACCATTATAAAATAATTATTTCCCTTTCACTTCAGTAACACATATGCTATCATTATTGGTAGTAACTTTGTGGAATACATCACTGGTAGTAGCTTCGTAAAATACGTTACTGGACTACACATTCCATGGAATTCAGTCTACAAAATAAAACCAAAACTCAACATATTAAGAAACCAAATAAACACAACCACAAAACTATGTTCACCTGACAAAATTAACAATGAAATCAACAAAATAAAACAACAAACAAACAATAACAAATTCAAAGAAACACTTATAGCATTACACTACTTTATGCCACATATTCTCAATATATGTAAAAAAAAAACCAACGTTTGGAGAAAAACAGAACACAACATTCCAGTAAACACCAAATGCATTCAAAAACCGGTACAAAACTAAAATCCATACTATATAAAAATTACACTGATAAATGCAACACCAACATTATTTACAACATACAATGCAACAACTGCCACAACTTCTATATCGGAGAGACAGGCAGAAAAATAGAATCCAGAGTCAAACACTTCACAATTTTTTGAACACTGCAAGTCAAGTAAGAACAACATAACCACAGGAAACACCAACATACTAAGTAGGGAAACAATCTTAAATGATTGCAATATCAAAGAAGCCTTACTTATACAACAACTAAAACCAAAATTAAACCTATATAAAGGAGCACCTTTATACCTATACTAATTAATAACCTAGCATCTGACTGCAACGCTCCCTACAATCTTGTACCCTGAGACATGTGCCCAGCAATGTTCAGTTGCAAACTCTCCTTGTGAACTTGAAGCTGGCTGAAGAAGATGAAAACATTGTTCTGTACATTATTTTAGTATCCATACCACCTGTCTTCAGAATACATTTTCAATTAAATTAAAACATGGATGGACAATCAGCATGTCAAGCTATGATTTAGAAAGTCTGAAGCTCCGAGTGTCACTGAAGATATTCTACTGAGTCACCTGTGTGTACGTGAAGGCATTATAATGCTATACAGAGGCTGCAGGAACTGAAGAATAACTGTCCTTCTTCTGCTGGTGAGTTTCAAATTAGGGACGCCTACGTTTGAACATTAAGGCATGTGTTACACAAAACTGAAGATACAGAAATTTGTTAAACTAATTTGTATTTCATGAAAAGCTATCGCTATCTGAAAGAGTGGGCTGCAGTTGTCTTTGAATACACTTTCCAATGCAATAAATATGATCATTTTAACTGTAACATTACACACTTTATTATGTCCAAAATATTCACAAAAAATATATATTGCCTGTTCAATCTAATAAACATTGTCAACTTTTAGGCTTACAGTCTTAGAGAAAGAACTGTTAGGTTTTTCTCTCAGTTTCTTTATTTTAAAGTTGCACAATGAGATATCTGTACTTTCTACATTTTTAGTATGGTCATTTGGTTAATAATATTTATAAAATGTAGGACATAAACATTTGTATAACAGTAAATAAAAATGGTAAAGGAACCAGAAAACTTAAAAACTGATTTCAAATATGCCAACCAACAGTTTTCTAACCCTAACTGGTACCAACTAAAGTGCAAACTTTTTAAAGTCAGTGAAAATACTAATGTTAATAACACTCTTTGTGAATGAAAGATAAAAAATTGAAACAAAACTGACATAGTGTTTGACCCTGAAGAAGAAAGGTCAACCTTTCGAAAGGAGTTGGATTTTTATTCATTTATATCAAGATTTCTCAAACCTTCATGTTCTTCTAACACCATGGACAAAACTTTTAATGTATCTCAGAACGGCTGGTCGGGATATTAACACTTTTATTGATAAGCAGAGCACAATGTTTCGACCTTCCTAGGTCATGTCATCCTCAGGTTATAACAAAGAGAGTTTGCAACAGACTGTTTCCAGACACGTCTTAGGGATGACAGTATAAACAGACACAGGATTGTAGGGGGCGTTGCTGTTGGACGTTAGGTTATTAATTAGTATTTTTCATTTAAGTTTCTTTTATTTCAAGTGGGTTTCTCATCATCAAGAAAAACGTTTAATGTTTGTTTACACTTAACAGTTTATACAATGAACAGCACCACTCTAGAGGTAGCATTAATAGATTAAAATCTTCCACCAGCTATGAATAAATCTGTTTTTAAGAGTATTTAATAAAATTAAAGTACCATTTTCACAAACCCATTTCCTTCCTTCTGGGATCCTGTCTTGTTCCTCAGCATCTCTGAAACAACAGTAAAATGATCCAATTTATCAGTCCGAATGTTTAACTTTAAGTATAATTTAATGTGATAGCTTCAGAACATTTTATAGATACAGAAAGTAATGATATACCCCATAGTTCATAACAAAGAAATCAGCTTTTTAAGATGTGTCTACTTAGAAATCCATTCAACTTCCATTAAACAATATGGGGGTCTACGACTTTGCTGTTTACAGTGTCCCTAATAACATGTAAGTCACATAAACTAATACAAACAAAAATACCATGGATACTATATCTAATCTCACTGACTACTTCTGAGGTTTCCTGTGTATTTTACTTAGAAAATGGAGGTCTTCACCAAAATTTTGGGTCACTTTATTAAATAGTTTTAAGGCAAAATTACTAAATTTGAATATAAGTAGACCCAACCTCATGGTAAAAAAATGAGACAAAAAATTATGATTTCACAATTAACAGTTTTCAATACAGCCCAACCGTGAATCGCCAGTTAAAGTAACAATCTAAAAACCAAAAATTAATAACTACACTAATGGACAACAACCTATCAACCCTTGCAAGTCTTACAAGCTATTAACTTTACAAGGCTTGGCATACTTGGGTAACCAATAAAACATTATTGACACATTTATGAGTCACTATCAACACGTGTTGTTGAAACAGTGCCAGTCTTCTCTTCCTTCCACTATTTTAACACAGTTACTATATGATGTTCCCATACAATATTTGATGTTATCCATCCATATATTCTTTAGCTGGCCTCTTCCTCTTTTTACATTCATCTTTCCTTCTAGGAACAGTCTTTTTATTCCATTTCTTCTCATTATAAGTCCAAGGTACTCCCACTTTCTTATCTTGATAACAGAGTTCTTTCAGTTTTCATCATTTATAATATTCGTTGATTTCTCTTCTGCTCAGAACTCTACTACAGATCTGCAGTACTTTTAGCAGCTGCTTCACATGTTGTCCACTTTTCAGCATCATATACTAGGATTAACAACACACAGCATTTAACTAGTATCATCCATGTCGTTATACCAAAGTTGGCATGTTGTTATATCAATGTTGACATGTTGTTATATCAATGTTGGCATGTTGTTATATCAATGTTGGCATGTTGTTATATCAATGTTGGCATGTTGTTATATCAAAGTTGGCATGTTGTTATATCAAAGTTGGCATGTTGTTATATCAGTGTTGGCTTGTTGTTATATCAATGTTGACATGTTATATCAATGTTGGCAAGTTGTTATATCAATGTTGACATGTTGTTATATCAATGTTGGCATGTTGTTATATCAATTTTCGCATATTGTTATATCAGTGTTGGCATGTTGTTATATCAGTGTTGGCATGTTGTTATATCAATGTTGACATGTTATATCAATGTTGGCAAGTTGTTATATCAATGTTGACATGTTGTTATATCAATGTTGACATGTTGTTATATCAATGTTGGCATGTTGTTATATCAGTGTTGGCATGTTGTTATATTAATGTTGGCACGTTGTTATATCAATGTTGGCATGTTATATCAATGTTGGCAAGTTGTTATATCAATGTTGACATGTTGTTATATCAATGTTGGCATGTTGTTATATCAGTGTTGGCACGTTGTTATATTAATGTTGGCATGTTGTTATATCAATTTTTGCATGTTGTTATATCAATGTTGGCTTGTTGTTATATCAATGTTGGCTTGTTGTTATATCAATGTTGGCTTGTTGTTATATCAATGTTGGCATGTTGTTATATCAATGTTGGCATGTTGTTATATCAATGTTGACATGTTATATCAATGTTGGCATGTTATATCAATGTTGGCATGTTGTTATATCAATGTTGACATGTTGTTATATCAATGGTGGCATGTTGTTATATCAATGTTGACATGCTGTTATATCAATGTTGGCTTGTTGTTATATCAATGTTGGCTTGTTGTTATATCAATGTTGGCTTGTTATATTAATGTTGACATGTTGTTATATTAATGTTGACATGTTGTTATATTAATGTTGGCATGTTGTTATATCAATGTTGACATGCTGTTATATCAGTGTTGGCTTGTTGTTATATCAATGTTGGCATGTTGTTATATCAATGTTGGCTTGTTGTTATATCAATGTTGGCTTGTTGTTATATTAATGTTGACATGTTATATCAATGTTGACATGTTGTTATATCAATGTTGGCTTGTTGTTATATTAATGTTGACATGTTGTTATATTAATGTTGACATGTTGTTATATTAATGTTGACATGTTGTTATATCATGTTGTTATATCAATGTTGGCACGTTGTTATATCAATGTTGGCTTGTTGTTATATCAGTGTTGGCATGTTGTTATATTAATGTTGACATGTTGTTATATCAATGGTGGCATGTTGTTATATCAACATTGGCATGTTGTTATATCAGTGTTGGCTTGTTGTTATATTAATGTTGACATGTTGTTATATTAATGTTGACATGTTGTTTATCAGTGTTGGCATGTTGTTATATCAATGTTGGCATGTTGTTATATCAATGGTGGCATGTTGTTATATTAATGTTGGCATGTTGTTATATTAATGTTGACATGTTATATCAATGTTGGCATGTTGTTATATTAATGTTGGCATGTTGTTATATCAATGTTGGCATGTTGTTATATCAACATTGGCATGTTGTTATATCAGTGTTGGCTTGTTGTTATATTAATGTTGGCATGTTGTTATATCAATGTTGGCATGTTGTTATATCAATGTTGACATGTTATATCAATGTTGACATGTTGTTATATCAGTGTTGACATGTTGTTATATTAATGTTGACATGCTGTTATATTAATGTTGATATGTTGTTAAATACACTCCTGGATATTTCTAATCTTCCTTTAATTTCCACTTTACTATAAACATCTTCAGTGTACTAAAAGTACAAAACATTTTTTAAGTTCAGTTCATGTTTTCTCTGTAGTTACATCTTGGTTCTTAGTTACTACCACTGATTTTGTCTTTTTAGCTTTCATCTCCATTTCACAGTGTTTTCCTTTTTAACTTAATTCATTTACTAACTTTTATAGATCTGGTAAAGTTGGAGTAAGTAATGATATGTCATCTCATATCTTAGGTTGTTGATATTAATTCTTTTTACGTTCTAATTCTCTCTATATATTTTCCATGTACAGGTTTAAGAAAGTGGGCAATAATACACGTCCTTGTTTGACGTCTTTCTTTCCTGATTTTAAACGTTCGTCAGGCACCTGCATATTTCTTTGATGAACAGTTTGTACCTCCAAGTAAGAAAGTTAATGTTGAACAAGATTAATTTTCTTTCTTTGCAGTAATTAAAACACTCTATACACATTAGAATACATAGCAAATGATTATTTAGGTTAAAAATAAAAGCCATCATAAAAGAACCATATCTGTGTTTATTTAAGTATAATTCTGTGAAGTAAAACATCAAGTGTAAAAATACATTAATAAGTCCTTTTTTACAGTCTTGCTTTAATAAGAAAACTGTTATTAATATTCTCACATTATGATGACTTACATTAGCAATGCTCTTCTAAGCAGTTCTCTCTCTCTATTCTCTGTTGGCTCATCCGAAGAGCATGGTATAATATCGGCTTCAGTGTATCTAGTGTTTAGCATCAAGGAATCTATAGTGAACGTTACAGTATAAAATAAAAACTGTTCATGCTTTCCGCATCATCAAACATTACATGACACCCAGCCTGACAAACATAACTGAATTCATGTTAATTTTGAATATTCTTGTTGAATACATGCATTTTAAAACTTAAAATCATGTTTGTTTGTTTTTATGACTGCATAACTTGCTAGCCATTATTATAATATTTTACTGCCCACACTAATATTTGAGGCATTGTTTTTATCAGAATTTTGACCATATTTGGTATAAAGGTTGAGTGCCTTATAAGAATAATTGTTTAAAATTTGTTGAATGTAGGTCAAAGGTCAAGATCGTATTACCACTGAATGAATATAATTTGAAGTAAATTTATATATGATGACTTTCTAGACACACAAAACTAATTAATATTAATGAAACACATCATTTGGTATCCCAAATAATACTTTTCTTTAAGGAGGTGATAACAGATTGTACTGTCTCGTGCCTGTTGCAAATAATATTCGATTCCAGGACCAAGGACCGGCATAGCCAGATTGGCGAAGGCGTTCGACTCGTAACCTGAGGGTCGCGGATTCGAATCCACGTCGCACCAAACATGCTCGCCCTTTCAGCCGTGGGGCGTTATAATGTGACAGTCAATCCCACTATTCGTTGGTAAAAGAGTAGCCCAAGAGTTGGCGGTGGGTGGTGATGACTAGCTGCCTTCCCTCTAGTCTTACACTGCTAAATTAGGGAAGGCTAGTGCAGATAGCCCTTCTGTAGCTTTGCGCGAAATTCAAAAACAAACAATCAATCCAAGACCAAAATCTCATGATTCCAATTCAATCACTTACAACTTGATAAAGTGGTAAATAATATATTAAACTTAACCTAACCTGAACTTTAACACTTTCAATGTTCTATCCCTAATCTAATTTAAACGCGAACTCAATTACTTATAAAATAACGTTACACATTTAATATAAAAACGTTCTTAAAGGATACTGTGGCTGGCCATAGGTGGCAGTATCGTCGCTATCTACGTTCAGATCTCGCTCATCGTCTTCGCTGTTATGTCTTCTTGTTTGGAAACCTGATGCTGAAAGATTTGAAATATTTCACAGTTACATAATACGTTACGTTTTCACTGTTCGTGTTCTTCCTGGTACAGACTGATCACTCCTTACATTTACATCCTCGACGGAAAAAATCAACATTTTTTGAACCATTTATTACTAGATTACGCTTTTCATTAGCGATTATTTCTTACATCTTTATACTGAATAAGTTATTCAAGCTTCGTGCATGAAATACGTAATGAGTTAAATAATGAGGACATTTTACTGACTGATCTGTCCCCGAGGAACAGAAGTAAGTCTAAAGACTTACAACGCTAAAATCCGGGATTTGATTTCTCAGCGGTGGGCACAGCAGATGCAGCCCAATGTGGTTTCCTTTTTAAAATACACAAACAGTTAATACATCTCTTCAGCTATAAACTCTGAAACCTATTGGTAGTCGTTCGGTGCTAAATTAATATTCGACTTACCCAACTTAATTCAAATGTTTGTGCTCGTAAGTAAGCATGACGTTACACAATGGACTGTCTGTGTTCTGTCCACCAAGGGCATCGAAATTCGGTTTCTAGCGTTGTAAGTCCGAAGACATACTGGGTTAGGGATAATTCAGACCCACCTGCAAATATTCCTTTGAATATCGACGTTGCTCGTATCCTGATTTGACCCGCCCACTCGTACTCTTGAAACGTATCTTCCGTTTCGACATCCACAGTTTCATCTTCCGAACCATTGTTTTCTTTCTGATGATAACCAAAACATTATCAGTATCGAACTTTTCGATATGGACAACCAGTTCAACAGAATAATAAAAAAACAACTGTTTTCTCAGCTTGTTACGACATCCAAAAACTAAAATAAAAAGAATTACCGAAGAGAATCGAAAGCTTTTCAATAACAAACAACAGCAAAAAGACTACTTTAGCTCCCTCTGGCACCATGTTTACAAATCATAACCAACAATAAAAATTCAAATATCACCATCGTGCACAAACCCAGAGAAATATTTAAAATCACAATTCTTATCCAACTCTGCGATAGCAGGATTAATACATACACAAGGGGCTTTGATGTATTCTAAAGACGGCTAATATGGGTATTAAAACTTTAACTGAAATAATGTACACAACAACGTTTCGTAGGTTATCTTCAGGTTAACAAAGATGGTTTTTAACATCCAGCTTCTGTTAAACGCATTATTTTACAGCGGCTACTGTGTCACCTGAATTCTGTAATTGTTTACAGAAAGGCATGTTGGTGTGTTTTATCATTTAAAAAATTACACAGGATAATAAACACTTATAGACAGCTTAAAACCTCAAAGTTTGTTGGAAGTAAAATGTTTCACTGGGGAGACACAACGGGTACGTCTGCGGACTAACAACGCTTGAATCGGGTTTCATGATGAGCAGGACACAGCTTAATTGTTTGCAGTTAAGCAGAAAGCTACAGAATGGGTTATATGTGCTTTGCTCATCACGGGTATCGAAACCCGGTTTCTAGCGTTATAAGTCCGCACATATACATACTGCAGTGCCACTGGGTGCGTGTGTGTGGGGCGGTCAGAACAAAGATAGCCCCTTGTGGTGATTAACTTGCTTCTTAAGGTCGCGGGTTCGAATCCCCGTCGAACCAAACATGCTCGCCCTTTCAGCCGTGGGGGCATTATAATGTAACGGTCAATCCCACTATTCGTTGGTAAAAGAGTATCCCAAGAGTTGGCGGTGGGTGATGATGACTAGCTGCCTTCCCTCTAGTCTTAGCTGTTAAATTAGAGACGGAAGCGCAGATAGCCCTCGTGTAGCTTTGCGCGAAATTGAAAACAAAACCAAACTTCTCGCGTCACCCAAGCTTACTAATTTAAGATTTCCCCTAATACTTTGACATAATACATACTTATGTTCACACAGCTTCACATTAGGGTCCAGTGACGTCATTTAAACCGAAACTTTGAGGACTGTTTTAACTTCCGATACAGGATAATTTGTACGTCATGTATTGGTAGATTTGTTAGAATTTGTTTTGAATTTCGCGCAAAGCTACACAAGGGCTATCTGCTCTAGCCGTCACCAATTTAGCAGTCATCACCACCCACCGCCAACTCTTGAACTACTCTTTCACCAACAAATAGTTGGATTGACCGTAACATTATAACATCCCCACGGCTGAAAAGGCGAGCATGTTTCGTGCGACCGGGACTCGAACCCGCGACCCTCATATTACGAGTCAAGTGCCTTATCCACCTGGCCATATGAACCATAACATAGAAATAAACACGTTCTTGGCTGTCCATTATAATTCAGACCCCGTACCTTTCTCAGGCACCGTTCCACATGAATATTGAGCTCTTCCTGATTTCCTGTCAGACTTTCACAACACACAGGACACAAAGTTTCTTCCGCCAATTTTTTCTTCGTTTTGCAGGATCGAACTGCAACAAACATACGTCACTGTCTGTAAAGTTTCTTTAGCTGTATACGAATCATGATACCGAAATCGCAAATCTTCGATCAAAATAAGTAACTTAAGTCTATTAATTAGTATACTAGCTGGAGTACCCGTCCCATGGACTAAAGTCACGCAAATTCACGTTTAATGAAAACTGTTTCTCTCATACGTAATTGTAAAAAAACACCCGTAAAAACCGCAAAACTGAACATTTGTATGCATCTCCCTATGAACCTCCATAAATATTTTGGTACAGACAGTATTATTATATTTATATAGATAAGCAGTTACGTGAAGGTACAACAGACAGTATTAATATATTTATACAGATCTGTCATCTTTAGGCCTAATTTATAAAAATATATACAAATAAAATATTACGCTTTCGTTAAATTAGTAAAATCGTAAAATGTAAAATAAAAAAAAAAAAAAAAAAGCTTATTATGAAATCAATGAAAACCTTCAAAAACACCTCAAACCTGTGTTTGACAAAAAAATGTACGTTTTGTTTTTTTCTCTTAACTGTAAGAAAGATATTTTTTTTGCAATTTATAACAAACAAATGTATGGGTTAAAAACATAATCAAACACCACTTACTAAAACTTTAGTAAATCGTAATCGAAACTGGTTACGCGTTTAACAATAATTTATTGTGTCGCATTCACTAAACAAAAAAAAAAAACAACAACTCTATGCGAATGTAATAACCACGTATCTGGCTCACTCACCGCTGATATAGTCATATTAATTGGTATATTCGTTGCTAAATGTTGTAAGGCCCTTAGAAATTACGTTGCGCAATATTCCCTCGATTTCTCAAATCGCACACCGCTCGTAAGAAACGTAGTAACTTTCCCACAGAGCTTTTATTGGACTGCGAATACCTCCGACCGCCGTATTTTCCTACACATTATTTTGCATATGTTTCCACTTTTCAATACGATCACAGTATTTCTTGGAACTTTAATTTTAAAGTTCGGTGACTCCTTCGGTATGTGCGGCTGATTAAATTTCATGTAGGCCCATTTGTTTCTACTCTATAAATTTCAAACTTTCACTTTACACCGACGCAGCTGTCGCAATAAAAAGTCGCTGTTGGGACTAACACGGTATGAAATTTGAAACTAGCTAGCTTTCACGCGCACAAACAGTTCGTCTGCTACAGCGGTGGCGTTTACTGTCTTTGCCTCATTAAATTTTAAAACAGGTACATAAGAAGATATCGAGAACTTTCCAGTACCACGAAACCGGGAATTCGAAAGCCATACATACATATACAGTAAACACATTTTAATTTATCAATATAATAGATGGCGCCACTTACCTCCAAGCCGATTGTGCCGGTTGCATTGTACTTTCTCGAAGGTCTGTGTCCAAATAATAAACAAGATGAAAAATAAAAAAAGATAGAAATTCGTTTTAAGATGACAGAAAAAAAAAGAAAAAAATGGAGTTGTTTGTGAATTTAATTAAATGAAACAGAAAAGTTAATTACTGTACGTTTAACTAGCGTGGTTTGTTTATAATTATCACTGTCTAGTGTCCATATCCAACAACCGATTTTACTGTGACGTGTTAAGTTTAAGTGTTGAAACTACGATATCTTTATGTTATTTAAATATTTTCTAAATTACAAATGAAAGATATAATGGTTCTCTAATGAACGAAAGAGTGTGATTTAAAGCAGTTTTATTGAGAATCTGAAAACATTAACTTTGTTCACAACATCAATAATCAATTTATTTGCTTTTAAAACAAATACTAGATACATGTTATTGAAAAACAAACTTAAAAAACTACTAATATAAAAATAGTATCTTACGTTCCACCGAGAATCTAACGTATTTATGGAATCCTTTCTTCTGCTGTTTCCTGGAGAGGGCGAATTCTTAGAAATGAGACCACATTTCTTAATTACACATAGTAACAATATAACAGGAATACTGTTTACACATAGTAACAATATAACGGGAATACTGTTTACACATAGTAACAATATAACGGGAATACTGTTTACACATAGTAACAATATAACGGGAATACTGTTTACACACAGTAACAATATAATGGGAATACTGTTTACACATAGCAACAATAGAACGGGAATACTGTTTACACACAGTAACAATATAACAGGAATACTGATTACACACAGTAACAATATAACGGGAATACTGTTAACACATAGTAACAATATAACGGAAATACTGTTTACACATAGTAACAATATAACGGAAATACTGTTTACACACAGTAACAATATAACGGGAATACTGTTAACACATAGTAACAATATAACGGGAATACTGTTTACACTTTATTCCAACTAAATACACAACTTAAGAGTTTATACGAGTTGAGTGAGCGGAAAATATAAAAGGTCAGAAATTATTTTGTGATATTTTAAGAATATTTTCACGTTTTGAACGTACAGCGAGAGGACAACAATACTCGCAAGGAAACTGAAATAAAAACTCGCAGATACACAAAACTTTTAACCGATTACTTGACGAAATATGAAACAACTCATGTGACAGCTGTCTGATTGTATTTGTCATGTCACGTGAAATGAATAATTCTGATTTTCGTTTAAAATTTCCCTTAAAGAAGACCTGCACTATGCTTTCGTAATTTCAACTTACTTGTATTTGTTTTTATGGCAAAGCTACTAAGGGCGTTATTTTACGCCATCCCTAGTTTTAAATTTCCAATTAGAGGGAAGGCAGTAGTCACTAGCACCTTACCACCCCCTTCATTCATGCTGGGGCACTGCCTGTCATTCTTATCATGCGTGGCTCGGTTGTTAGAGCGCTTGACTCGTAGTCTGATGATCACGGTTTCGAACCCCCGTCACACCAAACATGTCTCGCCCTTTCAGTCGTGAAGGCGTTATAATGTTCGGTCAATCCCACTATTCGTTAGTAAAAGAGTAGCCCAAACATTGATGGTGGGTGGATGCTAAATTAGGGACGGCTAGCGCAGATAAGCCTCGTGTAGCTTTGCACGAAATTAAGAAATAAACTTACCATGGTAAGTTAAGTTTCGAACCCAGTTTGTCAGCTCTACTGCAGGGCCAAATGTGCCAATTGAAGTACATCCGAGAGGAGATTGGATAATCAGTCAATAACACCCATCGTTCACTCGTGGATTATTCTTATCTGACCAAATAGTGGGATCTGACGATCGCTTTTATAGCGCACTCACAACCCCAAACTGAAAGGCGCGATTTTACGACAAAAGGACACAAATTATATACTTTCGAATTCACAGTCTGGAAATCCAATAGTAGCTAAGCCATATTAACTTGAAGCTTAAAACTTTACTTTATAACAATTCATGTTCAGTCGACAGTATAGATTATAAAATGGATTCCATTAGGGAAAATAACTAAAATGTGTTTTAGAAGTGCATGGTCATATTTAATCAACTAGTTAGTCAACTAATGTTGATAGTTCTTGGAAGTTATTAATTACTACTGTATTTTGCATTGAGATAACTTACCCTAATATGTGGGGTTCCTTCTTTGGTTGGCCTCCTGAGGATCCTAACATAAAAAATAAAATATCTGTTAATGTCATCATTGGTTTGTAAAGATAGGATATCAGTTACTTGCATGGTCAGCAGCCTGAACTATCACATAAGACTAATCATTAATTATTTGTCATTACCGCACTAATTATTAACTTTTCTGTTTTAGATAGGTCTTGAAAAGGGCTGTGTTTCTCTGCTAGTGACCAGAATTCAATCCTGGGTCTTCTTGATAGAAAGCAAAACGTGCTTTCCTTCTCAGATATTTCAGAAGAAGGGACAGACTGGATAAGAAAACGTAGGATGTGAACCAATCAGTATTTATTCGATTAAATCACTGCTGTGCCTCGGAAGGCAAGAAAGGGCCGGTGCTTTTCATGTCTTCTTTCAAGTGGCACAAGCTAACAGCTCCAAAGTTAGCAACTCCAGGCCTAGCAATTACAGAATTTATCCAACTAGC
The DNA here is from genome assembly GCF_004210375.1 of Tachypleus tridentatus. Lineage (NCBI taxonomy): Eukaryota > Metazoa > Arthropoda > Merostomata > Xiphosura > Limulidae > Tachypleus > Tachypleus tridentatus. The sequence goes on from NC_134828.1 coordinate 9,349,645, forward strand.
AAAACCGACCGATCCAAAGTCTTCCCTTAAGCTGATTGGAGCTCCAGGCCTAGTAATTAGAACACTAATCTTACTACAATACCAGTAAAAGTAACATTGAAAAACACTCAACTAATCTGAAGTAATATTACAAATATTAAGTAATACTACATATATTAAGTCTCAATGATGTTTAGCCTGTTGACTGCCAAGTATTTCAGCTACTACAATACAACTCTAATGCTTCTTCATTTTGTAACTTTTTCGTAACGCCATTTTGGATCGAAAGTGAAACAATTTGTAAGTAGGTCAAATGCATGTATGGTGCTGACATCTAGTTTTGAGGTTAGGTATTACTGAGAACGAATTAACTCGTCCGTGGCACTGTGTTACCGATCGACTTAGACGAGTTATCTCGTCTACGGCACTGAACAGGTTAACAGACCCGCTTCAACACGTTTAAAAAGAACTAAAATTGTGAACCTAACACACAAGAGCCGGTAATACATAAACTATAGACTTGGACTTCCAGAACATGTTTCCAACCTTTAAGGATGGACAAGAGCCAGAAGCTACACATTTTGTCTCGCATTACCCACGGCCTTATTAGAAAACTGTGTGTGGCTTTGATTTCAAGTTTACCACCGTAGCATATCTGAAGGCATAATAAAAAACCCTAAGTCCTTGATGGTCTCAAGAAGATAACTGTCACATACACAGGGACAGGAGAAAAAGTAAAGAAATACTCTATTTTACAAAACATTAGAAACTTTACGTACCAGCTTTATCCTCAGTGTTAAAACAACTACAGCTTCTAAGTAGGTATTAAAGAATTCCTTTCATTCAAGATACACAGTTTCTAAATAAGATCCACAACTCCAAAAGTTAACACACACGAAATTTCTGAAGCATAATTTAATATGCAACAGTTTCTCACAACGTCTTTCAGTTTTTACATTAGAGTAAACCATTAAAACCTCAAACTTTATATGTTGTTCATTACATTGTTTTCCAGAATCCACATCTCCTTAAATTAAGTACTGGTGGTATTTTCAAACAATAATTACAATACAAAGAAAATGTACAAATATACATAATTTTATCAAACCTACAGACACAGCAAACTTGCTAAAGCTACTCGTCCCCCGCTGGTACGGCGGTAAAGTCAACGGATTTAAAAGGTTAAAATCAGGGGTTCGATTCCCCTCGGTGGACTCAGCAGATAGCCTAACGTGGCTTTGTTATAAAAATAAAAACACAACACGAATGAAACTACTAAATAATTAAGGAAAGTGTAGCGCCCTCTATTTTCCAGCACTTATCGCTTCTATGCGTGTACAAAGATCAGTGCGACTCACCCAAAACACGGGAGAAACTGCAATAGAGAACCTAAGACACTCATGATTACTTTTCTCAGCTTTGCGTTTAGTTCTTTAATTCGGTAAACCAGGTCTTCAACCTCGATGATATTAACGCATAAGGACTTTGTTTTTGTTCTCATAGCATATTTAGTTTCTATTGGAGGGCTCACTAAATTACAAAAGTACAACGAATGAAAAACTATCAGATTACCTACGTAAACCTGTAGCACCTACTTGTTGATTTTATCCAGTTTTTCAACTTCCTGTTCAAAATGTGATAACAACTCCGCTGGTCTGATGGTCAGTCCGCACACTGGACAACACGATGCCTGTCCATCCAGCAGCCCTCTTTTTTTCACTTCTATTAAAAAAAAAAAAAAAAGAGTGAAATAGACGTTTTCCTATTAGTACGTTGTTAAAATAATCATTTGATTCCATCAAGGTAAAACTATAGCACTAAAAAAAATTTACAATTTATTTTAAACTTAAGCGCAAGACTACGAGATGGGATATCTGTTCTCCGCCTACCACGAGTAGCGAAAAGCCCGGTTTCCTGTGTTGTAATTCCACAGACTGTGCCACTAGGGGGCGAGTGTTGTAACAATCCTCACACAAGGATCATTTTAAACGATTCTATAATAAAATGTTTCAAAATCGTGTGGACAGTCAGGCTCTTGTGATTCACCGTTACGTTCGATCAGAAAACAAATTTCTCACTCATAATTCGAATTAATTCAATCAAAGTCACTTAGTTTCTATAGTCACAACCAGGGGCGTAAATCCTGGGGGATGGGGGCATACAATCATCCCCCCTTACAGTTTGGTCTGTTGAATTATTTTATTGCATCACAGGCCTACAAATTGTGTGTTTGTTCTTGTGTTTCTCGTGTTCTTACCAATCGAATCACATAATTAGGCCGAGATGTAGGCTTTTTCAGTAGCCGAAATGTACATCTTTAATATAGGCGTGCTTCTAAGCTTTTCGATCTAAGCGATAGTTCGTAAGTATTAATCAGTAGGCCTAAGTATACGTGCAAGTATCGTGGCAACAAGATTACTCTGTGACTGCATGTTTACAGCTTTCAGGTTCACGTAATCAGAGATTACCAATTTGCAAATTGAACAGTCCACATAAGTGGTTGAAAAAATCATCTCCCCATCGGGTGTAAAAAATCTACGCCCCTGGTCACAACTAATTCAGAATCGTGTGGCACAGTGAAATGTCTGCAGACTTACAAAGCTATAAACCGAGTTTCGATCTCTGTGGTGGAAAGAGCACAGATAGACCACTGTGCAGCTTTGGGCTTAACTTCAAAACGTCTAACAAAAATAAAATAAAGTCACAACATATATTGTAGTTGGTGAAAGAGCGAAATAAAAGTTTTGAAGTTTTATGTAAACAGGAACGTTGCCATATTCTTAAAAGGATATCAATATGGCCGACGTTATTAAAAGCTACAATGCTGGTTCGAGTGAAGCAAATGTTACGTAAACATTTCACTCCGCAGAACTGTAATTATGAACGTTTACTTCTAATTTATTCTTTAAAAATAGTTCGTGACCCTTTGAACCCTAAAAATATTTATGTAAAACAATAAGTAAATCTCGAATTCTTATGTACATTCGCCATGTTGAAAGTGCGCAGTAGCGTTTTATTCTCGTTACAGACAGATAAGTTTGTGACGTCACAGAGCCTTGCAAAATGTCTTTCCAAAGTATTACAAGGAGATAAAAACCGTACTGCGTGATAAATAAATATGATAGCTTTTTTTTTTTTTCCAATAAATGCTATCATTTTATAGTAGCATCCACATCACAGCATACTGTACACTGAAACCGGTTTCTCTTATGTAAAAATTCACATTTTTGAGTTACAGAAAACTCGTGAATGAAACGCAACTGCAACTTGGTTGGATATTTGATTACACGTGCAACTGTATTCGACGACGTTATAAAAACGTATTCATACGGGCGGGTACGAATATATACATTCACATACGCGTTCATTAGACATGAAATAATCGTCGAGTTGTAACGTTAATAAACGACAATTTTTATATTACTGAATTCGTGAGTTTTTGGGAGAAGTTGAGAGACAACACACAAAGTATGGTCTACAACTGAATTTATGAACATTAGGAAATAAGTTGAATGTGTCTTAGAGCAAAGCCACATTGAGTTATCTGCTACGTTCACCAAAGGGAATCGAACCCCTGATATTATCTTTGTAAATTCAAAGACTCACCGCTGTCTCAACAGGATGGGGAGACAGAAAGTTGTTGTTGTTGTTTTGAATTAAGCACAAAGCTACACAATGGGCTACCTGTGCTCTGCCCACCACGGGTATCGAAACCTGGTTTTTAGCGTTGGGGGCAGAGACAAAAAGAAGCTGATGTCTACTAATAAATTCATAAAGACAACACGTGCAGATGGTGTATGTAACAACCAGAACACCGCAAAGTTCTTAACTGTCACGAGTCACCCGCTAGTACAGCGGTAAGTCTACGAACTCACAACCTTAAAATCAGGGGTTCGATTCCTCTCAGTGGACTGATCAGATAGCCCGATGTGGCTTTGCTATAAGCAAACAGTGTTATAAATATTCATATTTTTTTTAATGAGAACTGGAAAAACAGGAAACTGTCACAAGAAGAAATCTCTTTTCACACTCCTTGTACAACACGTTAATTTGAGGTGATCATACGGAAAGACGCGCTAATGTTATTAAAACTCTAACCTGACACTTAATGAATGGTCAGATGGTTTAAAGTGGAGAAGATATATCAGTGGCCATTAATTAATTAAGGAGAATTCTGTACTGGTAGAACCGCAGTCTTGTTTGGGTGTTATGACGTTATTTATGGTAACGAAGTTGAAACAAGGCGTTTTATACCAAGACTCATTTGTCACGTATATAATGTTTAACATACAAATTCATTTTGAACGCCACAAAGGTCCCGTTATTCAAGACGCCAACCACATAAAAAATTTTTTACAGTGTAATAAATATATTAACCTGCAATGTTCAGAGTGATCCGTCATACTCTCCGTACTTGAAATTTTTATATTTTATTCGAAGCAACAAAACGGAAGGCAACGCTGCTCTAACGAAAGGTATACTGTATCGGACTTTTTGTAATCGGAGTCAATCACCAATCAGCAGTCTTATTTTCAAAATTAAATTATAAAACCTGCTGAGAATCTAACGTGAGACTTTAAAGGGTGCATGTATGTATCAAAACTCTGATGGTTTCTTTTATTTGCTGTGATTTTCGTGTGTTTTTTTCGCATTAGCTGTAATCCTTTATCAATACATGTATACCCGATTAACAGGTATTCAAAGCGATGAACATAAAAAATTAAAATACCCGCATGGCATTCCTTAAACGTATTCAATCGCGTCTAGGACACTCATCTCAACCAATATAAACGCCAGTGTGTGTCACGTTACGTCATGCTTGATTTCTCGAAATAGTAGGATTCATAAAAGTCAAAATGCGGTTCAGTTATCCAGATTGAATAGTTCGTTTACTGTCTACCCATCACAATTTTAGCGACAGGGTTCCAAGGGGCGGTGGTGGCGGGAAACCTTATAAATGTAACGAATATTGATATAATAAGCCTGAAGTAAAGGCGTAATGTTTTGTTTTTAATTCGCGCAAAGCTACTCAAGGGCTATCTGCGCTAGCCGTCCCTTATTTTGCAGTCTAAGACTAGAGGAAAGGCAGCTAGTCTTCACCCAACTCTTTGGCTACTCTTTTACCAACGAATAGTGAGATTGACCGTAAGATTGTAACGTCCCCACGGCTGAAAGAGCGAGTATGTTTAGTGTAACCGGGATTCGAACTCGTGACCCTCGGATTACGAGTCGAGTGCCTTAACCAACTGGCTATGCCGGGCCAAGGTGTAGCGTGGTATCACCTAACCTAGAGCTAAGTGGATAAAATACATCATGAAAATAAAAATATCTATTCAATGATAAACTCATGTCGTCTCTCAATTAAACAATTTTATTTCACCAACGTTTTTAATAAAAAGAAAAAAACTATCTAATCAGAGACTAAATTAGGTAATCAACAATTTTCTTTTTTTCAGTTTTGTTGTCTGTATATTTCATTTGATACTTTTAATACATAGAAAAACGTTACGTTATACTTCTGTTGCTAACAACATGACGCCATTTCTGGAAAAATGTAGTGTTACCAAAACACACAGGCCACGAATTCATTTCATTAATGATCTTAATTCTGATTGGCTCACAAAAGAATTTGCCGGCGTTTGATTGGCTCGACTTCACTTTTCTGTCTCTTTATTGGTTAGCTTGGTTTTGCAAAATTCATTTATTTCAGTTAGCTACAAAATGCGAGGTTAAGGTATACTGTAGAGTGGTAGTCGTATATACCTACCCTGTTAAGTTTGACCGGCTATGCGCTAGTCATAATTATTACCACTAACATGTAGAAAGTGCCTGACGTTTGTTAATCCGGTATAACTTTCGTCCAATTTACAAATGTTTCTAACACTAACTTATTTAATAATTTCTTAGCTACATATTTCAGAGACACGCCATTTACTCTTGCCTTAAACAAAACGGTTGTAAGTATTGTACAGAAACACCGAATACAAGTTAAACGTTTTCGAAACGTACTAGTGTTGTAAACATAACACCTATTACGATATATCTTCAACTTATAACATACAGCTAAGTCTTCGTGGTTTGATAACTGTGGCAGCAGGTTCAGTAAATTCGAAGTTTTATAGGTATTACAACACCCCCATAACATACCCAGTGATTTATTAGTTTTTATATTACAAAAATAAGAACTGCACGGTCGGGGCTCAGGTCGTTCCGTCGCTTGCTATACGCCGATATAACTAAGTCTGTTCTCGGATATACGCGCAGGACCGGGATACACGAGGTTCATGTTACGTATTATCGAGTGTGTCTTTTTACCAACCGATCGAATCTACTAATACACAAAAAGTATGACTAATCCACGCTACGAGAGGGTTTAAAGGAAGTTCTTTCTAATAATCGCAGATAAAATCACTGGATTTTTTTTTTCTTTCAATAACTAATACACGATGTTACTATCAGGGAAGAGTTCAGGGTAAGAAAAAAACTGTAATCCGAAGGTTATGGGGTCGAATCCCCGTCGCACCAAACATGCTCGCCCTTTCAGCCGTGGGGACATTATAACGTGACGGTCAATACCAATATTCGTTGGTTAAAGAGTAGCCCAAGAGTTGGCGGTGGGTGGTAATGACTAGCTGCCTTCCCTCCAGTCTTGCACTGCAAAATTAGGGACGGCTGGCGCAGATAACCTTTCAGTTACTTTACGCGAATATCCGAAATAAACGAATAAACAGTCTTAAAGCAAAGGAAAACACAATGTGCGTGTGTTTAAATATATGTATATAAAAACATCAATATAAACTTAGTACACAGGGTAGCCCGTAAGTCCCTACCCATCAATATATTGCTATATTCAATTACGCATGTATTATAAATTTGTTTCTTTTTTTTTCAAAGAAACATGGCCGATTTAAGCCCATTTACACTTGAAGAGCGTATTGTGCATAATATTATGCAGCGAGAATGAGGGTTTGTTTGTTTGTTTGTTTGTTTTGGAATTTCGCACAAAGCTACTCGAGGGCTATCTGTGCTAGCCGTCCCTACTTTAGCAGTGTAGGACTAGAGGGAAGGCAGCTAGTCATCACCACCCACCGCCAATTCTTGGGCTACTCTTGTACCAACGAATAGTGGGATTGACCGTCACATTATAACGCCCCCACGGCTGGGAGGGCGAGCATGTTTAGCGCGACGCGGGCTCGAACCCGCGACCCTAGGATTACGAGTCGCACGCCTTACGCGCTTGGCCATGCCAGGCCTTAAAAGTCGTATAATGAGAAATAGTGTGTGTGTTTTTCTTATAACAAAGCCACATCGGGCTATCTGCTCAACCCACCAAGGGAATCGAACCCCTGATTTTAGCGTTGTAAATCCGGAGACATACCGCTGTACTAGCGAGAGGCGAGAATGAGGGACAGCACATAGATACACTGGATACATGGTAGGGTAGGGACTTATGGGCCACCCTGTAGATATGTTTTCACGAAGTATGTATTCCTAGAACGGTAATCTGAGGCTAGCTCTATTTCTGGTACAGTTTACTCACCATTAGGACCAACCTGTATTACATACAAGTGGTTTCCTGGCATAAACAAATTGTTAACACATACGCCAATAACCGTAATTTCTAATTTTGGTTTTCTTCCTTCTTGTATATGTATATATGTCTGTGCATATATTTCTTTGAAATTATATGATTACCCAAAATAACCAATTTCACTTATTTTATGAAATGAGAAAATATATCAAATTTGCACCTAGACTTCGTTTCTAAGTCTGTTTTCGTTTCAGCGTATCACTGTACAACGGGTTATTTGACCTGTGCCCGTTGCAGGGATTGAAACCCTAATTCTCACATTATAAACTCTCGGGCTTACAACTGAGCACTTTGCAGTTATATTTGTAATAAGCTACCTTTAAACCCTTAGTCCTCCTGGGGTGTAACACTGGGGAGATACCCCTGTCTCACCACCTAGAAAAATCATGTACATTGAAAGAGTAGTTAATTTTGTAAAATACAGTAAACAAAAGGAAAACAATTTTAACGTGATAAACAACAATTGTTCAACCCATAAATGGAAGTTTCTAGTTAAGTTCTGTCTACTAGGAATATCAAAACGTGATTTCTAGCGTGGTAAGTCTGCAAACATACCACAGTGCCACCTAGATGGAACCATCGTCATGTTACAATCAAACAATGCCACTTTTTCTGTCATTGTTGTTCAATTGTAACATGATGATGGTCCTACTCTTACGGATTGTACTGTTGGCTGTTGTGATTTAAAACACAACTCTATTTCTATTGTACAGCTGTTTATTACACTTCAGTGATTTTCCAATAAGGATTTCCACTTCAGAATTGTCTTTCACACAGTATACAATATATTATGACGTCACTCCAAGTAAACAATTAGTGATTTACCAATACACATCCTCAGTTCAGAATTATCTTTCAAACAATAAACAATACGATACTATGAGGTCACACTAAGTGAACAATCAGTGGTTTACCGATAATCATTTTCACTTCAGAACTAACCTTTCAAACAATATACAATATATTATGACGTCACACAATATGAAAAAATCAGTAACTGACCAATAAGAATTCTTACTTCTGAATTATTTTTCACACAGAATACAATGACATCATGACGTCACACTAAGTGGACAACAGAAATGATTTCCGTGTAAAATGCAAAAAAAAATGTAATCCAGATTTAAAACAAACACACTAAGTGAGGTGTGGCACCTTCAACAAACACACTAAGTGAGGTGTGGCACCTTCTTTGGAATACCTGTTTTATTTATGAAACTTTTCGTTTCTAACAGTTTTATCAACTATTTCTTTACAAATACTGAAAAATATATGAAAGATTTACAGTTAACCCCTTGACAGAAAAGCCTGGACAAGTTTAATTTGTTCTTAAATGCCCGTGTATGTAGGTACACACACACTTCAGACAGTAACAACAGCTATTCGTCTCTTGCTAAGTGAAACATCACCATTAATAGCCTTGCGGCATATGTAAAGGTTCTAGAGACAAACTATTTATGTTCATACATATATATATGTTTGTCTTGTGTAAGGGTAAAACAGTACTACCGTAAACATATTACATTTTACCAAAGCTCTAACAGTTATTAAATCAACCAGTTTCTCTGTGGTAGAACAAACGCAGTATTAATAATAACCATGACCGTTAACATTGGTCATTCTCTGGACAGAGCTGGGAGGAATGATAATCACTGATCAAACCAATGAGCTTGAACATCAGTGGTCAGTGAAACGAATTGTCCTGACAACTGAGGGAAGCTTCCGGCTAAACTTCCTGACCCTTCCTTATTGCCTCCTCATTAATGGGGTAATGATATTCTACAAACCCCTCTTTCTGGTAACAATCACATTACTATAAAACTGTCACAACTGCGTTCACTTCTTCCCCATCCTGGGTGGTGAAGTGGCTGGCACGTGAAATCACTATACAACTGAATGTTTATGTCAGTGAAAGATTGTTTCGGCTTATAACTGGAGTCCACATGGCGAGATCAAGTTTTCGGTCCTAACGTTCAGCCACGACAGTGTCAACTGGTTATAAAGGTTTGAGGGGTTGGTCAGTCAAAGAGTGTATTAAACAAATAAATGTTTCTGACCTTTAGGAGCTGCCCACAGGGACACTTAAACGTAGATGATTCATCCTTTCTTATCGATCTGTCAAGCTCATAAAACATTAACCTGGTTACTAACACAGAATTATCAATCAAACCTCAACACATTGATTAATATTCGCTGTCTACAAGACAAAACTGGCATTCTTGAACAGCTTCGTGTGTATATATGTATACATAAACACAACAATATTTTTAATATATTTGAAATCATAATAAATTATCAATTACACTCACAAATCGTTCTGTTTTTATAATAAATTATTTAATTACACTCACAAATCGTTCTGTTTTCATAATAAATTATTCAATTACACTCACAAATCGTTCTGTTTTCATAATAAATTATTCAATTACACTCACAAATCGTTCTGTTTTTATAATAAATTATTTAATTACACTCACAAATCGTTCTGTTTTCATAATAAATTATTTAATTACACTCACAAATCGTTCTGTTTTCATAATAAATTATTTCATTACACTCACAAATCGTTCTGTTTTCATAATAAATTATTCAATTACACTCACAAATCGTTCTTTTTTCATAATAAATTATTCAATTACACTCACAAATCGTTCTGTTTTCATAAATTATTCAATTACACTCACAAATCGTTCTGTTTTTATAATAAATTATTTAATTACACTCACAAATCGTTCTGTTTTCATAATAAATTATTTCATTACACTCACAAATCGTTCTGTTTTCGTAATAAATTATTTAATTACACTCACAAATCGTTCTGTTTTCGTAATAAATTATTTCATTACACTCACAAATCGTTCTGTTTTCGTAATAAATTATTTCATTACACTCACAAATCGTTCTGTTTTCATAATAAATTATTTCATTACACTCACAAATCGTTCTGTTTTCGTAATAAATTATTTCATTACACTCACAAATCGTTCTGTTTTCGTAATAAATTATTTCATTACACTCACAAATCGTTCTGTTTTCGTAATAAATTATTTCATTACACTCACAAATCGTTCTGTTTTCATAATAAATTATTTCATTACACTCACAAATCGTTCTGTTTTCGTAATAAATTATTTAATTACACTCACAAATCGTTCTGTTTTCGTAATAAATTATTTCATTACACTCACAAATCGTTCTGTTTTCATAATAAATTATTTCATTACACTCACAAATCGTTCTGTTTTCATAATAAATTATTTCATTACACTCACAAATCGTTCTGTCTAAGACATACAAGTCTACAACCCTAATGTGCTTCCCGCCACAAACAAGCATTATTTAGTAGAGAATTAACAGATGAATGTGACATAAGGTGTATTTACTCAACAGACAAACACGACACTGCACGGTGACACATAATTCTATTTTCACCACGGACAACTCTAATTTAAAACATTCATCATCAGATGACAACGGCACTGTCATTACACTAACAACAATAATAAAAAACGGAAAAACGATACATATTTACGTCGTATATATAAATACATATTTACTGTTAACTACGAACACTGTAGAAACAGTGCAACGATACACAACTTGTTACTATCAGCTATGAACGCTGTAAAAACAGTATAACCACACATGACATGTCTGTGCTTCCAGGTATGAAATGTTATATAACGGCTTTATATCAACAATAAAACCTAATTTAAAACACAAATTGTCCATATTTGTTCTCTGGTTCCGAAGCTGTAGTAACCACGTTACATCTTTTCATATTTTAAAACTGTCCATATTTGTTCTCTGGTTCCGAAGCTGTAGTAACCACGTTACATCTTTTCATATTTTAAAACTGTCCATATTTGTTCTCTGGTTCCGAAGCTGTAGTAACCACGTTACATCTTTTCATATTTTAAAACTGTCCATATTTGTTCTCTGGTTCCGAAGCTGTAGTAACCACGTTACATCTTTTCATATTTTAAAACTGTCCATATTTGTTCTCTGGTTCCGAAGCTGTAGTAACCACGTTACATCTTTTCATATTTTAAAACTGTCATATTTGTTCTCTGGTTCCGAAGCTGTAGTAACCACGTTACATCTTTTCATATTTTAAAACTGTCCATATTTGTTCTCTGGTTCCGAAGCTGTAGTAACCACGTTACATCTTTTCATATTTTAAAACTGTCCATATTTATTCTCTGGTTCCGAAGCTGTAGTAACCACGTTACATCTTTTCATATTTTAAAACTGTCCATATTTGTTCTCTGGTTCCGAAGCTGTAGTAACCACGTTACATCTTTTCATATTTTAAAACTGTCATATTTGTTCTCTGGTTCCGAAGCTGTAGTAACCACGTTACATCTTTTCATATTTTAAAACTGTCCATATTTGTTCTCTGGTTCCGAAGCTGTAGTAACCACGTTACATCTTTTCATATTTTAAAACTGTCCATATTTGTTCTCTGGTTCCGAAGCTGTAGTAGCCACGTTACATTTTTTCATTTACAATTTGTTCGCGAACCTACAAACCTATCGATAATTTTTGTTTGGATATTTTAAAAAAATCTGTGTACCAGAAAAGTTGCATTTCAAAACTAACTGTTGTAATTCATATAAAGTTAAATCATTTTCTAAAACTATTTTATGAAATTTTAGATATGTCTCGCGGAACTCATTTTACGATACGCTGGTTTTCAGACCAAATAACTTTTTTTTTTAATTAAATGTAGGATCTCACCAACTAGGTAGTGCCATCTACTGGCAACAGTAAGAAACAAAAATTATGACTATACACGACTGGAGACGAAATCATGGGCCTAATTTTGTTATTATTCTAAAACCCTCCAACAGATGGAGTGCAGAAAGAGGTCGTATTCACAGGCACGACAAGGACAGATGTTAAACACGTTAAAAAAAAGGTTTAACTGAACATTACTACGTGTCATGAATGGAACACGAACTTTGAAAAGGCTCAGATATGAAGATCACACGTGTAGGTATAGACGTTTTTTAAAGGAAGGGTGTTTTTTCTCTGCTATATTCAACCCATAAAAACATATAAATAATACATTACTACTTCTAATGACTGGAAGAACACATATATTACGTTTTCTCATCTTCCCAAGCGAATGGCACATAATACTTGAAAAGTATATAGAGAACACTTGTGTATAATATGTGTGAACTCTAGATCCTGCTATAGAGAACAATTGTGTAATTTGTGTAAACCCTAGATCTTGCTATAGAGAACAATTGTGTAATTTGAGTAAACCCTAGATCCTGCTATAGAGAACAATTGTGTAATTTGTGTAAACCCTAGATCCTGCTATAGAGAACAATTGTGTAATTTGAGTAAACCCTAGATTCTGCTATAGAGAACAATTGTGTAATTTGTGTAAACCCTAGATCCTGCTATAGAGAACAATTGTGTAATTTGTGTAAACCCTAGATTCTGCTGTAGAGAATAATTATGTGTAATTTGTGTAAACCCTAGATCTTGCTATAGAGAACAATTGTGGGTAATGTGTGTAAACCCTAGATCCTGCTATAGAGAACAATTATGTGTAATTTGTGTAAACCCTAGATCCTGCTATAGAGAACAATTATGTGTAATTTGTGTAAACCCTAGATCCTGCTATAGAGAACAATTGTGGGTAATGTGTGTAAACCCTAGATCCTGTTATACAGAGCGATTGTGCGTAATTTGTGTAAACCCTAGATCCTGTTATACAGAGCGATTGTGGGTAATGTGTGTAAACCCTAGATCCTGTTATAGAAAGCAATTGTGCGTAATTTGTGTAAACCCTAGATCCTACTATAGAGAACAATTAGCGAGTTGTATTTTGGAAAGTGAACACTTACAAACCAGAACTTTAATATGACATTCTCACAAGTTAATGTAAGAAATAATGTGAACCGAGACAGTACAAACTGCGATAGTTTGGAATTTCTCGATAAGGACCTCATTTAGATTTGTGTTTAGTTGAACGAGCAACTATACACTGGTCATAACGCGCCAGTCGTCACGAGTTGCCTTTATTCGTGATGACGAGAAACCCACTTGCCTTTATATTTTACAGCCGAGTTATTTATTGTACACGCGCTTGTGACGTTATACGTCTGTCTTAACTTACTCTCCTACAAGTTAATGCGATTTTGCTTTTTTTTTTTTTTCCCCTAATCTTCCATTGCAATAAATAGGCTTAGCGTGACTTATTGGTTTAATGTACCAGGCTGCGGAGCGGAGGAACCAACGTTCGTGTTGAGAAGTGCCGCTGTACAAGCTCTCCCCACAGTGTGACGTTATAAGAGTAACAGTCAATCCCGCAACTCGGTTAAAAGTGATCCTGTAGGCAGTGGGTGTTGTTAACTGATTTCAATCCGTTCACTCAGCAACTCTATTTTACTGACAGTTATGTCTGAATCTGGACATTTCTGGCCTGCCCGTTTGGTCCATACGTTGCATAAGGCAGCAATCGGATTGGAGAAGTCAAATATCATTAATATTAAATGTCACCAAACCCTATTAATTTATAACCACATCGACTTGTATACACCGCTAACCGTTTAGTGTTATTCCTATACAGAAATCCTTTAATAGCGTTTACCCGAAATTAGCAATTACGTACTCCTCAGCGCAGATAGCCTTTAAGTAGCCGTGCGCGAAATTCGAAACAAACAAATGTACACCTCACAATATTATGTTCTGAAAACAAAAAGCACACCTAAACAAAACCTAACTACAAAGCGGCAGGTGTTGCAGTCACCCGAAGTCGTAAAAACTGAAAACTTCCAAAGACAGAATTTCTCTCTGTATACAACTTTAATAGTAACACGTAACAAAGGACCCCGAACATATAATTATAATCCCAAAACACAAAACAGATGTCACAGTTTTACAAGAACAACTGGTCTACGTGGAGGTTACCGTTTCTCCGATGGTATCAGGAACAATGTAATCTTATATAACAAACAGCATTCCTCATTCCCATAACGTTTCCACCATCTACTACTGTGCGCGTGGAATCTAGCCATTTCCGTCTCGCCTACCCAATCAAACGAGCTTAATGTTAAACGGGGTTTTCTTAATGGTGTGAACTGTAGAAGTCCGTTTCATTATCACCACTAATGATAAAAACGGGTTCGATCACTTCCATTTGTTGCGAGTTCCAAGAATTCTCTGCGAAAATCTATCTTTCCAACTCTCTGTGACCTGCCTGCCCACTACATGTTTCATCACACAAACATCCGGCAAGGACGGGTCAGCTGACTTACATGGCCTTCTTTCTGTCACAAGATGTATGAGGACATCGCTGACAATTAATTTCGTTTAACTAGACACACACACCGTATAATTAATCAGCCAACCAATTTATTCGTATCCACTACATCGAGAACAGATGACACTGTTCAAACCAGGATTGGTTAGAAAATCAAATACAAGCCACAGATCAGTTGTGTGTTGTACGACTCTTCAATACGGTGTTGGTTAGAAAATTAAAACTTGTGTCATAAGTCTGTTGCATGTCTGTGTGCGTGTGAGTGAGTGCTTTTATAGTATAGTCATACCTATCTGCTGTGTTCACCGAAAGGAATCGAACCCCTGATTTAAGCATTTAAGTCCGTAGACTATCCGTTGTCCCATCGAGGGAAACATCTATCATGTGTCACACACACCGTCACACCAAATGCTCGCCCTTTCAGCCGTGGGGCGTTATAATTTGATGGTCATTCCCACTATTCGTTGGTAAAAGAACATCCCAAGAGTTGACGGTGGCTGGTGATGACTGGCTGCCTTTCCTCTAGTCTTACACTGCTAAATTAGAGAGATCTAGCACAGATAACCCCCGCGAAGCTTTGAGCGAAATTCAAAACAAACAAGTTAAACTTGAAATATATAAATTAAATTAATATGAAATACCCACTTAGTGACTCAGCGGTAAGACTGAGGGCTTTGAACACTAAAAGCCGTATTTCGATACCAGGGGTGGGCGTAGCACATATAGCACATTGGGTAGCTTTGCGTTTAACAATAACTAAAAAGCAACAATTATAAACTGTAAGCGAATTTTGCTAACTAAATGGACTATAAAATCCTTAAAAGGATATATGCTTACAGATTTATATTGCTAAAGTTCATGGTTCGATCTCAGCGGTAATTACAAGCACAATCTCATACTGAGCAGCTTTTTTTTTTTAAACAAAAACTAAGAAATTAACAACACCTAAAATATACATAAAGATTACTGATAATATGGACTATATCCTCAAGAAGTCAGAAATTGGGTTTCAATATTTATCTACAAAATAAACGCGACTGATAAACATTCGTTATAATTTTAAAGTTGGCAAGTTATGGGTACTGTATCTAGCAGAATGTACAAGGTTTAATAGTTTCGTATATAGCATAATACATTTACAAACTAATCATGAGATTCTTTCAACTAAACTATAAATATGCGAGTTTGTCCTCAGATACCTGATGTAGAAAATAACAACCATATCGGGTCTTTATTTACTTTTCAGATGTAGAAAATACCAACCATATCAAGTCTGTCTTCAGATACCTCATGTAGAAAGTACCAATCATATCGAATCTGTCTTCACATTCCTGATGTAGAAAGTACCAGTCATATCGAGTTTGTCTTTACACTCCTGATGTAGAAAGTACCAATCATATCGTGTTTGTCTTTACACTCCTGACGTAGAAAGTACGTCATACCGAGTTTGTCTTTACACTCCTGACGTAAAAAGTACCAGTCATACCGAATATATCTATTCACTCCTGATGTAGAAAGTACGTCATACCGAGTTTGTCTTTACACTCCTGACGTAAAAAGTACCAGTCATACCGAATTTGTCTTTACACTCCTGATGTAGAAAGTACCAGTCACACAGATTTTGTCTTTACACTCCTGATGTAGAAAGTACCAGTCATACCGAGTTTGTCTTTACACCCCTGATGTAGAAAGTACCAGTCATACCGAGTTTGTCTTTACACTCCTGATGTAGAAAGTACCAGTCATACCGAGTTTGTCTTTACACTCCTGATGTAGAAAGTACCAATCATATCGTGTTTGTCTTTACACTCCTGATGTAGAAAGTACCAGTCATATCGTGTTTGTCTTTACACTCCTGATGTAGAAAGTACCAGTCATATCGTGTTTGTCTTTACACTCCTGATGTAGAAAGTACCAGTCATATCGTGTTTGTCTTTACACTCCTGATGTAAAAGTACCAGTCATACCGAGTTTGTCTTTACACTCCTGACGTAGAAAGTACCAGTCATACCGAGTTTGTCTTTACACTCCTGACGTAAAAAGTACCAGTCATACCGAATATATCTATTCACTCCTGATGTAGAAAGTACGTCATACCGAGTTTGTCTTTACACTCCTGACGTAAAAAGTACCAGTCATACCGAGTTTGTCTTTACACTCCTGATGTAGAAAGTACCAGTCACACAGATTTTGTCTTTACACTCCTGATGTAGAAAGTACCAGTCATACCGAGTTTGTCTTTACACCCCTGATGTAGAAAGTACCAGTCATACCGAGTTTGTCTTTACACTCCTGATGTAGAAAGTACCAGTCATACCGAGTTTGTCTTTACACTCCTGATGTAGAAAGTACCAATCATATCGTGTACCAATCATATCGTGTTTGTCTTTACACTCCTGATGTAGAAAGTACCAATCATATCGTGTTTGTCTTTACACTCCTGATGTAGAAAGTACCAGTCATATCGTGTTTGTCTTTACACTCCTGATGTAGAAAGTACCAGTCATATCGTGTTTGTCTTTACACTCCTGATGTAAAAAGTACCAGTCATACCGAATTTGTCTTTACACTCCTGATGTAGAAAGTACCAGTCACACAGATTTTGTCTTTACACTCCTGATGTAGAAAGTACCAGTCATACCGAGTTTGTCTTTACACCCCTGATGTAGAAAGTACCAGTCATACCGAGTTTGTCTTTACACTCCTGATGTAGAAAGTACCAGTCATACCGAGTTTGTCTTTACACTCCTGATGTAGAAAGTACCAATCATATCGTGTTTGTCTTTACACTCCTGATGTAGAAAGTACCAATCATATCGTGTTTGTCTTTACACTCCTGATGTAGAAAGTACCAGTCATATGAGTTTGTCTTTACACTCCTGTGTTTGTCTTTACACTCCTGATGTAGAAAGTACCAGTCATACCGAGTTTGTCTTTACACTCCTGATGTAGAAAGTACCAGTCATATCGAGTTTGTCTTTACACTCCTGATGTAGAAAGTACCAGTCATATCGAGTTTGTCTTTACACTCCTGATGTAGAAAGTACCAGTCATATCGTGTTTGTCTTTACACTCCTGATGTAGAAAGTACCAGTCATATCGTGTTTGTCTTTACACTCTTGATGTAGAAAGTAACAATCATACCTGATCTTTTTTATCACATTCTAAATGTAGAAAGTAAAAATCATATCAGATCTGTCTTCACATTCTAGATTTGAAAGTACCAACCACATCTAAACTTTCTTCACATTCTAGATTTGAAATTACCAACCACATCTAGACTTTCTTCACATTCTAGATTTGAAAGTATCAACCACATCTAGACTTTCTTCACATTCCTGACGTAGAAAAGTACCAACCACATCTAGACTTTCTTCACATTCCTGACGTAGAAAGTACCAACCACATCTAAACTTTTTTTCACATTCTAGATTTGAAATTACCAACCACATCTAGACTTTCTTCACATTCTAGATTTGAAAGTACCAACCACATCTAAACTTTTTTCACATTCTAGATTTGAAATTACCAACCACATCTAGACTTTCTTCACATTCTAGATTTGAAAGTACCAACCACATCTAAACTTTCTTCACATTCTAGATTTGAAATTACCAACCACATCTAGACTTTCTTCACATTCTAGATTTGAAAGTACCAACCACATCTAGACTTTCTTCACATTCTATATTTGAAATTACCAACCACATCTAGACTTTCTTCACATTCTAGATTTGAAAGTACCAACCACATCTAGACTTTCTTCACATTCTATATTTGAAAGTACCAACCACATCTAGACTTCCTTCACATTCTAGATTTGAAAGTACCAACCACATCTAGACTTTCTTCAGATTCCTGACGTAGAAAGTACCAATCATAGCGGGTCTGTCTTCACGTTCCAGATGTAAAAAAGTACCAATCACGTCTTATCCTTTTCACCATTCCATAATAAGAAAGTACAAACCATATCTGATCATCTTTCACGTTCCAAATATAGAAAGTACCAGCCATATCTGGTCTATCTTTACTTTCGACATGTAGGAAATACTAAACATATCTGGTCTATCTTTACTTTCGACATGTAGGAAATACTAAACATATCTGATCTTTCTTCACATTCCAGATGTAGAAAGTACCAGCCTTCCACATCAATGAGAAGGTTAAAAACAGGTTATCCATTATTTTAAGCAGAAAAGACTTATCCATCATAACTCCAGTCTATGTGTGTCTCAGGCACACCAATAGCTAACTGTGGAGACCGCTATGAGCCAAATGTGTCACCACAGTGGCAAATTGTCACTTTTCCGCAATAGTCGGTACTCCGGAAAACTGGTGTTTCGCCTTCATCTCTTTCCGGTCGATACATATTTCGTGGCTTTTTGGACAGAAGAATACTTCTGTAAGGTTACCTCAGCTTTCGAGGAGTCTGCAAACGACGATTTAATGAGGCTCGTCTATCCCGCCATCTGCGACAATAATACTCTACACAAATATCTGACTGATAATTAGTAAAAAACAACAACACTCAAACGAGCTATCGATCTGACAACGGTGATTTATTTATGTAATAAAGCAACGACCAGAGTGTTATTCCACACACACACATATATATCTCTGGAAGCTATGAAGAAAGAGTACAGGCCAAGGAAAAGGAGTTATTACTTGTGGTTAATAGTCATTATAAATATTCATACGTCGTAAATCGCTGACCCACAAAAGCACTACTTTGGAGTTCGACAGACAGATGACGTTCACGCAAGAGCTTGCGCGCAATAAAGAAGTACCATTTGAATCTAGAGATATGTTACTGTCACTGCTTTCTGTCACTTGACACAGGGCCCCGGCATGGCCTGGTGGTTAAGGCACTCGACTCTTAATCTGAGGGTCGCACCAAACATGCTCGCTCTTTCAGCCGTGGGGGCGTTATTTTGTAACGGTGGGTGGTGATGACTAGCTGCCTTCTTTCTAGTCTTACACTGCTAAATTAGGGGCGGCTATTGCAGACAGTCCTCGTGTAGCTTTGCGCGAAATTCAAAACCAAACAAACAAAACAAACTAGGAGACAGATGCGACTTTGTACGAAAGTAAGAAACAAAATTACGTATTCAGGATGTTATCCAAAACTTAATGTCGTATTAAGACGCTAACGTTTTATGAAAACGTCTTTCGAAGCGCGCAAAAAAGACTCAAATTTGCTGTGACTCAAGCTGCTTTGCCCTCCCAGTGGCACAGCGGCATGTTTGCGGACTTAAAACGCGAGAAATAGGGTTCCGATAGTGGTGGGCAGAGCACATATAGCCCATCGTGGAGCTTTATATTTTACTATAAACAAGTTTATTTAACATTTCTTTGAAATTCACACAACGATAAAGGTTTAAGACTCTGAAAGACGAAAGAACATGTTACGTTTCACAATAAAATGTAATCATAATTCCAGATAACCAAAAAATAAATATATGCAACTTTTGTATACGTACAAACTGGTGAAGCATGGTGTTTTCTAAGCCTAATAAAGATGGCTGTCACCTACATTCACACATGTTTGTTTTTTTTATATAAAACTTGTTAGAATATGGAAAGTAACACTAAAATCAGTTCTCGATAAGGTGATTGTACACAACAATGTCATATAATTTCTCTATTGCATACTGCTCTATATAAACCGTATTAATATTAGTTAAAAATGACACCATACTTATTACTTTCCTTTAACCGGACGTTTCGCTTTACCGCTTCTTCAGAAGTGTTTGATTAAAACACAAACCTACAACTGTCAGTCCAAAGTTTCAACTGACACAGCCGTTACTGATCTACAATCTCGAAGTACATTTTTCAAGATAACGGGACGCGAACAAAATTCTTATCACGCTCGTCCCCAAGCATATAAAATTTCATGATGGCAGATCAAAAGTACAAATACATAAAAAAAGGAGAAAAATCAGGATTTCGTCTTGCAACAACAAGAACAACTTATTGATAATAAATGTATTAATTTACGTTTCACTGTCAGTTGACACAAATTGTGAGCAATGAAATAAACGGCTTAAAATGTGAAGAAACGAATAGGGTACTGAAAGCAATAACTCGACTGACGAAAATAAGACTGAAGCGGGTAAGTACAATAATTAATCACAAAATTATGGATTTTTTAAAGTATTTTTCTAAGATATTTGTGCACTAATGTATTTGCTTGTTCATGACTTTTAAGGTTACAGGCACCCCATAATAATACAAGAAACACACAAAATGTGAACAAAAATACAATAAATATCGTAATGAATTCCACAAATTACTGCTGGGTCTACATAGGTATTTTACAAAGGAAATTATAGATTGCATCCTATTTTATGGCCAGTATCTTATACTGAGTGATAAGTGTAATAGACAAAAACATAAAACTATTCGATATGGTACAATACAGGAACCCACTAGTAGTGGACTTTATATCAAGAAGTGTGTAATTTTAGGGTAAAATGTTATAACTGCAGTTTACTTACAGCAAACAAGTCGTTCTTTCCTCACTAAAGAACTCACCGTACACTATACATGTTTCAGAAATGCTTATTTCTGGTGGCAACCGTTTTTTTTCAAAAGTGGGGGGTGTTTCGTCTCGTGATCTAACTGTTTGTTTTTATTAAATTTCTAGCAAAACGACTCAAATAACGGAATTTACCGCCGCATTATAATGGTAACAGCTGAAAAATCTAGAATCTTCGGCGATGGGTTTCGATCCCACGATCCACAGATCGAGAATAAAGCTGTTTAATGGCCCGTCACGGCCAGGTGGGTTAAGAAGTGCGACTTGTAATCTGAGGATCGCGGGTTCGCATCCCCGTAGCACTAAACATGCAAGCCCTTTCAGTCGTGGGGGCGTAATGATCTTACGACCAATCCCACTATTCGTTAGTGAGCATCACACCGGCCAAAAGGACTTTTTCTCCCGAATCTTTGAGTCGAAAAACAGTTTCACTATTACTTCAATAATTCGTCCACAACTATAATTGCGGAGCTTATTAAGCGGCATCGCGGTTCTAAAGAGTTCGGCGGGTTAAGTACTAAAGGTCATGATCGGCCTTTCAACTGACCCATCTGTAAGGTGCAGGTTTCCACAACTTATTTAGTAAACTCGATTGTTGTTTTAGGTCAGAATATTTTAAGATAAATATCATAAACATCTAAAAACAGTAGACTAGAAATATTCCAATTGTCACACTATATTCACATATTTCGATCTCTTTAAATTCAAACACACTTACTTCGTCTCAGACGGCCTTCTTCGGGTGTACCTCGGTCAGTTGAGTCTCCACCGTCAGATATGTGAGTTTCGGCCAGATGATCGGGTGTTTCCGATAGACCCTTATCAGTAGAGCATTCTTTTTTAACTCGAACACCTTTGGAAGTGGTCGCATCGCTTTGGAAGATGTTGTTGCTGTGATACTTGGGGTGCTGCACAGACTGAGGACTTGAAGGACCACCGTTGTCGGTTTTCAAAAACTTTGCGGGAATGAAAGCTGACCCATTAAATCCGTTGCCCACTCGCTCATCCGTGACCTCCGAAGGTCTCAGGTCACTCTCCGTTCCTGAATTTAGATAACTAACTTGTCTATCCAGACAAGGTGAGTTGATCATGGGCGAAGAAACCGGAAGAAGGTGGGGCGGAACAGAGGGGTAAGTAGTGTCTGCTGATCCAAAAATAGGCAGTCCAGGAAAGGATCCGGCTGACGTAAAGGGTGTATAAAAGGGCGAAGCAATTTCCTTCTCCAACCCTTGAACCTGAGAACCGGGCTGTGATGCTAACACCATGAGTGCTGACGAGCTTGCAGAAGTGGACAGATAGGCTGAAGTGTCCAGTCCTCCCATACGCATTTGCAGACCCTATGAAAAACATCCACATATCAATGTTCTCAGTGCAGTGTTTTCAATAGAATGTCTTGTAAATATGACAACATACACACATACCGACAAATCCAATCCTTATAATTTAAATTGATCAAACTGTTGTATTACACGTGATAATAATATACGTTTGGGGATTCTTACAACAGCTGGTGTATATTCAAATTTCGAAAGCTAGCGGCTCGTGCACGTTCATTAAAATAAATAGAATAAAAAATATGTTCATGTTTATTACGGTTTCTTGCACAATCTTACGCACAAGGGTTATGTGCATCAGCTACAATAAAGGACGTATTACCCAACAATATATTAAATACAACAAAGGACGTATTACCCTACAATATATTAAATACAACAAAGGACGTATTAGCCAATAATATATTAACTACGACAAAGGACGTATCACCCAACAATATATTAACTGCGACAAAGGACGTATCACCCAACAATATATTAACTACGACAAAGGACGTATCACCCAACAGTATATTAACTACGACAAAGGACGTATCACCCAACAATATATTAACTACGACAAAGGACGTATTACCCAACAATATGATGTTTGCTCTGTATTCATACGATCGTGGTGTTAGGAAAACACGTAGGTTCAAAATGAAGTGATTCAGTTTGAGCAGAACGCTGTTGAAGCTTCGACAGGACGTTCATCTGTCTTCTTCAAGTCGAAGCTGTTTGCTAACATATTATTATACCAACACAATCTGTAATTGTAATCCATATCACATACTTTCTTTATGAAAGGTTTCTGAACTTACAAACTGTACTTTAATTAAGTGACCAAGTGTATTTATTGATACGAGAGGGCAACTGGGACAAACATCAAGCAGTTCACAGCGCAGACCTGCATACACTTTCGGTACGCAACTACAGGTAAAATGGCCTTAAAAGTCGGACAGTAGGTCAACTACCTAAAGCTACATGAATCAACCACTTTCCATCAGCCTTCAAGCCGAGCTCGAGGTCTCGCATCGTTGTCACAAACACCGTCCACGAGAAAACACCGCCGTTAGATTTTATGAAGTACTTTAACCGCTCAGAACAAAACCCTAACGTACAAGGAATTGTTAAGTTCCAAGAAAGTTGACCAGATATAGTGTTTCGTTCAACAGCGAGAGGTCCACGGTAGGACTTAGATGACCAATAAAACGGACCCTTTAAAAACAGCCCTATTCATGGCAAGTCTATAAATAGCTTGTTACATTCCATCTTTCATCATTAAAACAATTAACTTTGTAACTGAGTGATTTTCGCATAGATAGCCTTAAGGGATCAACTCTCTATTGCAGGTTGTTTAACCATAAATGTGGGCAGGTTCCCCAGCGAAGCGAACTCCCGTTTTCAACCGTCGTGTATTTTGTTGAAACTGCATTTCTATTCTATGAATACGTATATACACAACAAGTGCTCCTGTATTCTTACCTTTCGTATATTATCCCCTTATTTTTGAAACCATTAATCGACTTTACGATAGTTGTATGATTGTAAAAGATGCGCATAATTGTTTATATATGTGCATAATTAATTGCAGCGATACATTCTGCAGTGAGTTTTGGCGAAAACAATTACATCAGATCGAACTAGAATATTGTCGTTAGGTTCTGTTACATAGTTTTCGATAAAACCTTAATGTTCAGTAGCGAATATTAAGAAAATTTATTGTTCAGAATAAACCCATATTTCTTCGCGTATAACAACAACGTATTTAATAGGTTTGTTTGCATGTTTTACCTACGTAATGTATATGCATATTTCATACTTGTAAGAAGATATCATTGTATTAACCAGAACAGCTGATATGTAAACGTCAAAGCTACTCCAGCTAGCTGTCCCTAATTTCGAGACAACGCGGTATGTTTACACAAACCCTTCAGTTCTTGGCTACTTTAACCGAATAATGGGGGTTTGACTCATCCATGGCCCCACCATTCATCGCTAAGCAATGGCCCACGTTCGTCCCACGTCGAAAACGCAACTAAACGTGTAGAAAAATCCTTTCCTTACCAAACTACTATAGTAAAGTTTCTTTCACAATTAATCTCCAACGAAGGAACTCACTCATACTGGAATACCTCGAGAGAAAACCATGTTCGCATTGTATTGTCTCTCACAAGACCAGGAAGAGTTACAAAGTGAAATAAATCAAACATGCGACAGAATTAAAATAATATTAAGTTATGACCAACTCATGTGAACATATAAGTTAATAATAACATTATCACTACATTCCATAAGTGTAGCAATAGCTGTAAATTTTAAACCAGTGCCATCAACTAAAACCTGTGACAGCTGAAGCCACTGTTAGTGGGGTATATATAAAACAGATAACTTCAAGCACTGAAAGCTATTACCGTTCCGGATCGTTCCAGGTGCACTCTTAACGTTTATTATTATTATTTACAATAAAAGTGACTGTCAGTCTGCTTCAGCGTAGAGCAACAATGGGTTACCAGCCTCTTCCAGTAGGGCGTATCGAACCCCAGATTTTCCCGTGAGCTCACCTCTGTTCCATCGAGAGACAAAAGAAAAGCGAGCTGTTGGAAAAGTTAACATCTGTGTCAAAGTCTGGTCAAGATATACAAACGTAGATGGAAGTGGCTTGAACTTTGAATACAGAATTACGAAAATCTCAAAACCTTTATTTGGTGTAATATATTAACAAGTACGAACAACAACAATGGTGAGAAGTATAACACATCGCAACAACATTAAGTTCCCAGAAGCAATATATACAATATTTTGTCCGTTTCATGCTTTTAAGGCAGTGCTACATAATGGACTAAGAGCTGTACTCTGTGCACCATGGAGGATGGAACCCTGGAGTTGAGCGTTG
Organism: Tachypleus tridentatus; assembly: GCF_004210375.1. Lineage (NCBI taxonomy): Eukaryota > Metazoa > Arthropoda > Merostomata > Xiphosura > Limulidae > Tachypleus > Tachypleus tridentatus. The sequence continues at coordinate 9,375,247 of NC_134828.1, forward strand.
TAAGTTCGTAACTGCTAACCTATTGAGGGGGAAAGGGGGATTTTTCACTTGTAACTATTTACACGATTATGATCATTCATGCACGAATTATCCACTGGGGGATCGAACCCCTAACCGCAGCATTATCAGTTCACCATTCAGCTAGTTACAACGGAAGAAATAATATTGTATATTTAATACCTTTTGCAAGTCTAATATCTGTTTAATTTATCTACAGTGAATGAATTATTAGGCCAATTAAAATCTAGAAGTCTTCAAAATTACTTGTGTCATAACAGTATTTAGGTCAACAAGGAAGTACTAAAACAAATAGAATTCGCTATTACATAGTTTACCACTAGGTGAGATTCACTGATACATGGTTTAATACATTACCCGGATTCCACTGATACATTAACAACAGCTAGGATTCACTGGTACACTGTTTAACACTAGATGGGATTCGCTAATATATAAACAGCTAAGATTAACAGGTGCATTAACACTAGATGGGATTCGCTAATATATAAACAGCTAAGATTAACAGGTGCATTAACACTAGATGGGATTCACTAATATATAAACAGTTAGGATTAACTGGTACATTAACAACAGCTGGGATCCACTTCTACATTATTTAACACTAGTTTGGATTCACTAACACATTAACAACAACCAACATTCAGTGGCACATTAACAGCAGCTGGGATTCACTGTTAAACACACTGGCTGGGATTCACTCGTACATAAACAACTACCATTCACCGATACAACAACAGGTAGGATTCACTGTTACATTGGTTATCACTTGCTTGGTATTTACACCTTTGTAAGTCACATGAAAAGGTTTTGTTAATTTATGAATTAAACATTTTGACGATTCTCTAAAAGTATTTGTGTTAAATATAAATATCGTTAGATGGCGCCATATGGTTACAATTACTTGCGCCCCAATGGAAATCGGCCTTCACATGGTCGTAGAGATTTTCGTAATGATCCTAAAATGCACAAATTTTCAGAGTACAATTTTAAGTTAATGGAAATTACCTAAAGCTCTTTCAATCGGATAACTTGCCACTATCCGCACGTACACTCTATACACAAATGTGACATTCAGGCTTAAAATATATATGGCAGCGACTTGACTCACGAAAAGCAACTTCACCTCAGTGTATTGCTTTATAAGTACAACTGGTTCATTCAGCTATTGCGTCCATAATAATCACTAATAGAAACATTTGTGACTGAAAGGGTTAACTGATCTCGGAGACAATGTTTAGAGGAAATTCGAGTCCAAGCATAACAACTACAATCAGTGCACATGTATACATATATATATATTCACGAAACTACCAAATTCGCTCGCCTACATCACCCCCTAGGGCCCTTATGTGTACTTGCCATGTGTTGAATAGGTATGCCACCTTTGTATATAAATACGTGTGTGTGCTTGTATATTCCTAAATTACACAGTTTAATTCGACTACTTCCAAAACAAGTTCACACACAGCACACATATGTAATATTGATGTATTTGATTTCACACGTATCATTAGTAAAACGTATCATAAACTCAATCTGGAGTATATTCGAAAATAAAAAATACGGGTATCCGTGATACGACATTCACAGTGAAGCACTAAAAGTCTCATATCCGGCGTTATTTAACATGTAACGAATGTATCCTACTGAACAGCATACAAATAGTGTAGCTGGGATTTTTGTCGGAGAACAGCTAAGGGTATTGTATCCAGCGTTTTGTAACATTCACTGTATATTTATTATACATACACAAACAAACACGATTACCCATATTATCTCGAGAACCTATTACAGTCTAATTTTAATATATTTTGTATTATGAAATACATGATGCTAAAGTAAAAATCCACACGTATATTTTCGGTTTTTCTCCCCACACACATGCATAAACATACCACAGTTTTTTTAGATATAACAGGTAACTCAGCTATCCATATAATGTTTCATATTTCTTGAGTCTCTTATTTTTTTTAACTTAGGCTTTAATGCATACATTTTTTGTGCAAACTTGTTTTTAGTAAGTACATTGGCAAGTGTGTTTGTTTTTTCATTTAATTTGCGCACACTTTTTATAACCCATTTCCACCGTGGCTCAACGGTAAGTCTATGAATTTATTACCCTAAATCTCTGGTTTCGATACCCACGATGATAAGATAGATAGCAGTTAGCCCTAAATTTAGCTTCGTGCTTAACAGCGAGTCAAATCCAAGTAAACAGTACAGACGTATTTCGTTCACTATGCATGCGTATCAATGAAGCTGTACAAATAGTTACACATACGTATATACATATAACATATGAAATCTTTTTCATTCCAGATAGCAAGGAGACAGCTTTCTCCCTAAAGTCATCTCCTCCCGCCTTGGTTTCTTTTATAAATTTGAGGGCTTATGCCTCGAGGAGCCCGGGGTGGCCAGATGGGTTAAGGCGTTCGACTCGTAATCCAAGGGTCAGGGTTCGAATCCCCGTCACACTAAAAATGCTCGCCCTTTCAGTCGTGGGGGCGTTATAATGTGATGGTCCCTCCCACTATTCGTCGATAAAAGAGCAGCCCAAAATTGTCGATGAGAGGTGATGACCAGCTTTCTTCCCTCTAGTCTTACACTGTTAAATTAGGGACGGCTAGTGTAGATAGTCCCCGTATAGCTTTACGCGAAATTCAAACCAAACTATATTCTAACCCTTCAACGATTCTGTGTAAGCCCTTTTTACCATGTAACACGGTTTAAATTACCTGACGAGGGACTTTCGTTCGAAACGTTGCAAATAAAAATAGTTTTTGTGATAGGCGTGTTTTACCAACTGTTTGCACTTTCTCTCATTATTTCTCCACGTCTTGTAATCTTTCCTACTATTTGTTTAAATAAAATATCTCGCTGCTGTATTAGTGGATGCAGCGTTCTTAGAACAAGGTGTGCCGATAACCTTATATTCGAAACTTCAAGTTAAGAATTTGAATAACATTATGGTATTTCGATGAATTCATTATCCAGTATCACACCGCGGGACAACTGTCTAATGATTGTACAGGGTGTCCGGAAAGTCACTGTGCAGTTTTGTAATCATATGTCTATTCAGTATATTTCAAGCCAGCAACTGATAGCAGTGTTTAGAAACAACATAAGGATCCAAGCCAACAGGGGTCACTTTTAACATTGTTTATAATTGTCATTCATATTTACCTCCTGTATTGTATATTGAAACATGTCTGTTAATAAATATATAAGTGCACAGTGACTTTCCGAACACCCTGTATATAAAAATATAAATGTTAAAAGTTTTCTTAAAAAAAAAAAAAGAAAAATATATTTGACATATACAATGCCCATATTGTTACTCTAGTAAAATTACACACATCTCAAATCTTTTGTCGGCCATGTTGTAACAGTGTGTACGTGTGTAACATCTCTCTTTCTTACCATGTTGAAACATTCATTATCACTCTTTTGGGTCGAAACACGTTACAGGTTAACCAAACAGGTCCTTGTTAAAAAAATAATCTAAAGTAACCGAAAATGTTATTTAGCCTAAATTATCAGTTCAAACTAAAACTGCTCCACCTGGTTTCTTTAACTTTAACTGTGGAAATTAAATTTTAAGCGGTATGTTAATATATATATATATATATTTCTTTTAAAAAAAGAATTATATTTACTGTTTACACTAGACTTAAGCGTGTCAAATATACGTTATATTGTTTTGTCGTCTTTATTATTAACACCTGAAGGTAACGTAATAAAAAATAAATTTAAACTTGAAATTAAAATATATATATATTCGTAAACGGTTATAAGTGTATGTCTATTCACACGTGATAAAACACATGTTGACAGAGTAATAATAGACTATATTTGGTATTAATATCTACGATGGTCCTCATGTATGTTGTTTACGATATATGATACTATCTTATATAGGGCACTGCACCGTGTAACCGAAAAAAATAAAACACGAGGTTGTTGCACTGTTTGTTCAACGATTACCGAATAACAAATCAGTGGAAGAAATACATCCAGATGGCCTCAGACCCTACCTGTAGGCTGGGGTGAAACTTGAGATGTGCTGGGAAAAAAGCCGGCCTCCCACGGAAACTATCGCTGTGACTAGCCATGTCTTGAAACGAAGTAACTTGAAACAAAGTTCGTTGTGCTTTGTTAGACAGAGAAAAATCAAACTACTGCACTTCTAAGAACACGTCTGGTTGTCTTCTAAACATCGCTGGTTTTATCCGGAACAATATCTGTATCACCACTATCGTTGAATCAAGTTTCATTTTTATCAGATAAGTTCTCATTAAGCATACCTGATTTAATTTGTACTGATATTTAGTCTGACTGTGTTCTGGTACAACGCTTATTAATTACACCATGTCACAGTTAACCAAGTGTAAAATACAATGATTATAATTATATAATCAAGGTTTTACTTTTAAAAAAAGGCTTCAAACCCTTTAATATAGCCACAATATCAAACAGTTCCAACAGGAACAAGCGACGACAACTGTTTATCACTTAACATCTTCAACTGAAACAGGATACACGATTAATTATAGGTGAACACTACAAAATAACACCTTTGCAACAAGGCTTGTACACGACACATTCAAACCTGTCACTCACTCGATGAGTTGAATTACAAAGCTGGTAACACCAAGTTTTACAAAGGCTAAGCACTTCTATAGAAATACTTCAGCTTCAATAGGCAGCAGTAAACCTTTATAACCATACAACTTCTATTCGACCGAAACTCAGACTGACAAAAAAACAAAACAAAAAACATAGGTCTTAATATTATTCAAACGTCAAACTCTTCTACCAATAACTCATATAGTGTAAGAGATTTGTCGTCCAAGTGGGTTGGACTAAATGTTTTTGAGCTACCATTGGTCAGAATTGGCGCAGATTGCGATTTCGTCACACGTTTGTAAATATATGCTAAAATCTCCCACTTACCGTAGCTTCGTCTGTCTGCTCACTGTTCGCTATCGGCGGTAGTTGTTCAGCTTCGGTTGTCGTTTCTTCCATTAGTAATACTAAATTTTGTCAATAAGTTAACACTGTCAGCTCTGTCCTTCTTTCGATTGTCACGTGGCTCGAGATATATTTGCGATCATTGTATAAAAACTAAGATTTTTCTTTGATTCTTTACACACTTTTAATCGCTCACTAGACAACGGCCTGTACAAACGGCAGAAGAATGGAATCATGGGTAACGGCGGGCAGCTTGAGTTGCTTCACGCAGCGCCATCTTTGAATAATATATTTTTAAAATAGTAAATTCAACTAAAAATGTATTGCTCAATCGTAATATTCGTTTTGCTATTTCTGGTAAATTATTTTTATTTTAGTGCTTATCAGACTGGCAAAACTTACAACTTTTCTGTCTGTATTATTTCTTATAATTTAAATATTGTTTACAATAATTACGCATTTGTTCTGGTAACATTTTTGAGAAATATTTACTTTAAAAGTCTGCTAGAAACAAATACTATCTACAAATTAGTTTGCTGTGCACGCATTTGGCAGGTTTCAAACAACAATTGTAATGAGTCATAACGTTTACAAAACGTGAATTATCATTGGTGGATATTCAGTGCAAATATATTCTCTAACCTAACCTCTTTATGCAAATACGTCAATTGAATCTAACATTTCTTCAATTATAGAATATAATAAAATTGATTTATTAGAAACTGAGATGCGATGTAACGTTAGCTCCCTACTTCACGGCGCCTTAAACCAAATATAAATAACTCGGTAAGCCTAAGATGTCAAATATAAACAGCAGCTCTGTAACAGTTTACCCAAATTTCTACTAAAACGTAAATAAATAACAATGTAAGTCTCCCTTGTAACCATACTACTCAATAATACCAATAGGATAGAATGACGCGAGTTATTTGTCATTAAAGCAGAATAAAACATTAACTAGAAGAGCACTTATGTTTGCCACGTTTTGTTGATCATATTCGGTTCTAAACAAAAACGAATATGTGTCCGTATGTTCGCAGGTATATTGGCAGGTCAATAAGTAGTAATATTCTAGATGTTTCATCGTTTTCGACTGGGTCATAGAGCAAAAATAGTATAAAAAATCTCCTCCATATTAACGTGTAATGTTTTTATTTTCGTGACCTTTACTCCCCAAAAAACAAATCACTTCTAAGTTACGCCATAGTCAACATGTATACCAACTTTAGTACAAATCCATTTACCCCTTTTCGAGAAATTCTGCTGACAAACACACACACATACACCCACGGGCGAAAACATAACCTCCGACCACAGAAGTAATTACCAGTACATGGTCAGTCTCAGTATAACCGTCTGCCGAGACCATAAGAGGTAAAAGAAACTGAATAAACCTCGTGAATTTATTTATAACTTTTAGGAAATTGTATAATTTCTAAGTCATATCGTTTGTTTAGGCTACCAATGTAATCTATCTGTAGTCTTCTATATGGTTTTAATACATAATTGTTGTCTTCTATCAATTTGTATTTTTTCCCGCTCTAACTCCAGAAACATCAAATCCCAATGTGATAGAAAATGTGAAACAACCATATCAAATCCTAATGTAATGGAACATACGAAACAGTCACATTAACCCTAATGTGGTAGAACATACCAAACAGCCACATCAAAGCCCAGTGTGATAGAATATATGAAACAGCCACATCAAAGCCCAATGTGGTAGAACATACGAAACAGCCACATCAAAGCCCAATGTGGTAGAACATATGAAACAGCCACATCCAATCTTAACAAGGTAAAACATCAAATAGCCACAATTAACGATCATGGTATGAAATAGGTGACTATTCCACAAAATGTTATGAAACTATTTTCTTGGAAATATTTAGCAGTTTTCTCGCCTCTCACATTCCAGTGATAAAACCATAAACACATTTCTAATACAACCTTTGTTAAAACAGTTTGTTTTGTTACGTTTCTCTCATACCAATATGAATCTGGTTTAGCTTTCTCTCAAAACCATGTGATTCATTCGCGGATTTTACTAGCATTCTGCTACCACTTAAATCTCTCTGAGGAAAGTTTTTAGTTAAAAATAATGATTCTAAACTGTCTTTGAATGTAAACTGGACTTCACACACACGACGATTTAACAAACCTTGTTATCCTAAGTTCCACTATAAACTCAAGGCGAGTTCAGTTTGTTACTGAAAAAGCGGCTTAGAATCCTTAGTCCAAACAACGTTCTTCTGCCACAAAATATGTTACGTTGCAAGTCGAAGTGGGTTTTAAGGTTGTGTTTTTTCAGTCACCCGAGTGGACTCTACAGAACATGTTTAAAGAAAACTTCCCCTTTCTCCAATTCCACACAACCATGTTAATATATCATTGATATTGTTACAATGATAATATTGATACATATCCTAACCACATCAGAAACCTTAACTTGGATAGAAGTGGAACTGATTGGTGCTTATCAAGTGCCTCCCACTAGCATAGCGGGATGTCTGCAGACTTACAGCGCTAGAATGTTTGTTTGTTTTCTGAATTTCGCACAAAGCTACTCGAGGGCTATCTGTGCTAGCCGTCCCTAATTTAGCAGTGTAAGACTAGAGGGAAGGCAGCTAGTCATCACCACCCACCGCCAACTCTTGGGCTACTCTTTTACCAACGAATAGTGGGATTGACCATCACATTACAACTCTCCCACAGCTGAAAGGACGGGCATGTTTGGTGCAACCGGGATTCGAACCCGCAACCCTCGGATTATGAGTCGCACGCCTTAACACGCTTGGTCATGCCGGGCCGACAGCGCTAGAAACTAAGTTTCTATACCCTTGGTGGGCAGAGTACAAATAGCCCATTGTGAAGCTTTGTGCCTTGTTAAAAATATGCAAAACACATACATTTATTATGAATTTAATCCACCCCTAAATCAATGATTTAACATGGATTTAATTTGAATAAACATTTTTGTAATAGAAGTGAACATTCTCTAAGGATTTGGTTGGGTGTGAGAGGTTTCGTTGGTGATTTATACTGTTCAAAAATTGCACAATTAACTAATCTTATGGCGTCCTACTCGGGCGGGAGATGAACCTCGAATTAAAGCGATATAAACCCTCAAACGAATTATTGAAACACAGGGGGTTGTGGAACTTTTCCTTGGCTTCTCCTCAATCATAGGCATACGTGTTAATGATATTTATACAAATTCCTACGTATATAGTTCAAATATGTCTCCAGACTTTGAACAGTATTCAAATATTCAGGTGTATCATACCTGCTTATGTATTAACAGCAAGGTTCACGTTTTAGTGGTATTTTGGGGATGTGGTCATTAATGCCAGATGGTTCCTCATAATGAAAATACTGATTACTGTTAATTAACCTTTACTGCACTTCAGCAACACTATGTACACAGTAGTGGCTCATGACTCTGTAAGCCCATCAATCACTCTTCTTCCCTCTTCCCACATGTGTGTGCCTGCATTCTAAAAATTACTGAAGAAATAGAATTCCACACAAGTTAACGGCTATCAACGTGCATATCAACACAAAATATCGTTTGTTTGTTTTGTTTTCGAATTTCGCGCAAAGCTACACGAGAGCTACCTGCGCTAACCGTCCCTAATTTAGGAGCGTGAAACTAGAGGGAAGGCAGCTAGGCATCACCACCCACAGCCAACTCTTGGGACAGTCTTTCACCAACCAATTGTGGGATTGACCGCAAAATTATAACGTACTCACAGCTGAATGGGCAAGCATGTTTGGTAAGACGTGGATTCGAACACAAAACAATAACAACAATAAAACTAAACTACTAAGCCAACACCAGACAGCTCCTTGTTTGTGTGGTTAAAGTTAGTATACCAAGATCTAGTAAGTGAAGTTTAGACTAGTTTGTGGCAAACAACCTATATACAATTATTCATCGCCTTCAATACTGTTCTTTCGAGTGTCGTCCAAGCACGAAATCACCCACAAATCACTTCATTAATCAAACATAAAATAAAAGAAAAGAAATCATCATAATACATAAATAGGATTGAAACTGTAGAGCAGCTGAAAGAAAACCATCATATCGTTTAATTAGAGTGAAATTGTGGAATAGCAGAGAGAAAACCATGATACAGTCTAATTACGAGTGAAACTGTGGAGTAGAAGAGAGAAACTATGATACAGTCTAATTAAAAGTGAAACTGTGGAGTAGCAGGGAGAAAAACCATGATACAGTCTAATTAAGAGTGAAACTGTGGAGTAGCAGAGAGAAAACGATGATACAGTCTAATTAGGAGTGCAACTGTGGAGCAGCAGAGAGAAAACCATCATACTGTTTAATTAGAAGTGAAACAGTGGAGTAGCAGAAAAAAACCCATCATACAGTCTAATAAAGAGTGGAACTGTGGAGAAGCAGAGAGAAAGCCATCACACCATGTAATTAGATGTGAAACTGTGGAGCATTAGAGAGAAAACCATCATTCAGTTTAATTTCAAGTGAAATTGTGGAGTATCAGAGAGAAAAAACAATGATACAGTCTAATCAGGAGTGAAACTGTGGAGTAGCAAAGAGAAAACCATCATACAGTCTAATAAAGAGTGGAACTGTGGAGAAGCAGAGAGAAAGCCATCACACCATGTAATTAGATGTGAAACTGTGGAGCCGTAGAGAGAAAACCATCATTCTGTTTAATTACGAGTGAAAGTGTTCAGTATCAGAGAGAAAACCATGATATAGTCTAATTACGAATTAAACTGTGGAGTAGCAGAGAGAAAACCATCATACAGTATAATTAGGAGTGAAACTGTGGAGTAGCAGAGAGAAAACCATGATACAGTCTAATTAGGAGTGAAACTGTGGAGTAGCAGGAAGAAAACCATGATATCGTTTAATTAGAATGGAAACTGTGGAGTAGCAGAGAGAAAATCATCATACAATATAATTAAGAGATAAACTGGAGTAGCAGAGAGAAAACCATCATACAGTCTAAATAGAAGTAAAACAGTGGAGTAGCAGAGAGAAAATCATCATACAGTCTAATTAGGAGTGAAACTGGAGTAGCAGAGAGAAAACCATCATACAGTCTAATTAGGAGTAAAACTGCAAAGTAGTAGTGAGAAAAACCATCACGCCGTGTAATTAGAAGTAAAACTGTGAAGCAGCAGAGAGAAAACCCTAATTCTGTTTAATTACTAGTGAAATTGTGCAGTATCAGAGAGAAAATCATTACAGTCTAATTAGGAGTGAAACTGTGGAATAGCAGAGAGAAAACCATGATATAGTCTAATTAAAAGTGAAACTGTGGAGCAGCAGAAAGAAAATCATCATACAGTCTAATTAGGAGTGTAACTGTAGAGTAGCAGAGAGAAAACCATGATATAGTCTAATTAGGAGTGAAACTGTGGAGTAGCAGGGAGAAAACCATGATATTGTGTAATTAGAAGTGAAACTGTGGAGTAGCTGAGAGAAAATAATCATACAGTCTAACTAGGAGAGAACCTGGAGTAGCAGAAAGAAAACCATCATACAGTCTAAATAGGAGTGAAACTGAGTAATAGCAGAGAGAAAACCATCATACTGTTTAATTAGAAGTGAAACTGTGGAGCAGCAGAGAGAAACTATGATACAGTCTAATTAAAAGTGAAACTGTGGAGTAGCAGAGAGAAAACGATGATACAGTCTAATAAGGAGTGCAACTGTGGAGCAGCAGAGAGAAAACCATCATACTGTTTAATTAGAAGTGAAACAGTGGAGTAGCAGAAAGAAAACCATCATACAGTCTAATAAAGAGTGGAACTGTGGAGAAGCAGAGAGAAAGCCATCACACCATGTAATTAGATGTGAAACTGTGGAGCAGTAGAGAGAAAACCATCATTAAGTTTAATTTCAAGTGAAATTGTGGAGTATCAGAGAGAAAAAACAATGATACAGTCTAATCAGGAGTGAAACTGTGGAGTAGCAAGGAGAAAACCATCATACAGTCTAATAAAGTGTGGAACTGTGGAGAAGCAGAGAGAAAACCATCATACAGTATAATTAGGAGTGAAACTGTGGAGTAGCAGAGAGAAAACCATCATACAGTATAATTAGGAGTGAAACTGTGGAGTAGCAGAGAGAAAACCATGATACAGTCTAATTAGGAGTGAAACTGTGGAGTAGCAGGAAGAAAACCATGATATCGTTTAATTAGAATGGAAACTGTGGAGTAGCAGAGAGAAAATCATCATACAATATAATTAGGAGATAAACTGGAGTAGCAGAGAGAAAACCATCATACAGTCTAAATAGAAGTAAAACAGTGGAGTAGCAGAGAGAAAATCATCATACAGTCTAATTAGGAGTGAAACTGGAGTAGCAGAGAGAAAACCATCATACAGTCTAATTAGGAGTAAAACTGCAAAGTAGTAGTGAGAAAAACCATCACGCCGTGTAATTAGAAGTAAAACTGTGAAGTAGCAGAGAGAAAACCCTAATTCTGTTTAATTACTAGTGAAATTGTGCAGTATCAGAGAGAAAACCATTACAGTCTAATTAGGAGTGAAACTGTGGAGTAGCAGAGAGAAAACCATGATATAGTCTAATTAAAAGTGAAACTGTGGAGCAGCAGAAAGAAAATCATCATACAGTCAAATTAGGAGTGTAACTGTGGAGTAGCAGAGAGAAAACCATGATGTAGTCTAATTAGGAGTGAAACTGTGGAGTAGCAGGGAGAAAACCATGATATTGTGTAATTAGAAGTGAAACTGTGGAGTATCAGAGAGAAAATAATCATACAGTCTAACTAGGAGAGAACCTGGAGTAGCAGAAAGAAAACCATCATACAGTCTAAATAGGAGTGAAACTGAGTAATAGCAGAGAGAAAACCATCATACTGTTTAATTAGAAGTGAAACTGTGGAGCAGCAGAAAGAAAACCATCATACAGACTAATTACGAGTGAAACTGAAGTAGCAGAGAGAAAACCATCATACAGTCTAATTAGGAGTAAAACTGCAGAGTAGTAGTGAGAAAAACCATCACACCGTGTAATTAGAAGTGAAACTGTGAAGCAGCAGAGAGAAAACCCTAATTCTGTTTATTTACGAGTGAAATTGAGCAGTATCAGAGAGAAAACCATGATACAGTCTAATTAGGAGTGAAACTGTAAAGCAGCAGAGAGAAAATCATCATACAGTCTAATTAGTACTGTGACTGTGGAGCAGCTGAGAGAAAACCATCATACTGTTTAATTAGGAGTAAAACTGTGGAGTAGCAGAGAGAATACCATCATACAGTCTAATTAGGAGTAGAACTGTGGAGTAGCAGAGAGAAAACCATCATACAGTGTAATCAGGAGTATAACTGTAAAGCAGCAGATAGAAAACCATCATACAGTCTAATAAAGAGTGGAACTGTGGAGAAGCAGAGAGAAAGCCATCACACCATGTAATTAGATGTGAAACTGTGGAGCAGTAGAGAGAAAACCATCATTCAGTTTAATTTCAAGTGAAATTGTGGAGTATCAGAGAGAAAAACCATGATACAGTCTAATTAGGAGTGGAACTGTTGAGTAGCAGAGACAAAACCATCATACAGTCTAATTAGAAGTGTAACTGTGGAGCAGTAGAGAGAGAACCAGCATACTGTTTAATTAGGAGTGAAATTGTGCAGTATCAAAGAGAAAACCATGATACAGTCTAATTAGGAGTGAAACTGTGGAGTAGCAGAGAGAAAACAATCATACAGTCTAATTAGGAGTGAAACTGTGGAGTAGCAGAGAGAAAACCATCATACTGTTTAATTAGGAGTGAAAATGTGGAGTAGCAGAGAGAAAACAATGATACAGTGTAATTAGGAGAAAAACTGTGGAGTAGCAAAGAGAAAATCATCATACAGTCTAATTAAGAGTGAAACTGAAATAGCAGAGAGAAAACCATCACACCGTGTAATTAGAAGTGAAACTGTGATGCAGCAGAGAGAAAACCATCATTCTGTTTAATTACGAGTGAAATTGTGCAGTATCAGAGAGAAAACCATGATACAGTCTAATTAGGAGTGAAACTGTAAAGCAGCAGAGAGAAAATCATCATACAGTCTAATTAGTACTGTAACTGTGGAGCAGCTGAGAGAAAACCATCATACTGTTTAATTAGGAGTGAAACTGTGGAGTAGCAGAGAGAAAACATCATACTGTCTAATTAGGAGTTAAACTGTGAAATAGCAGAAAGAAAACCATTACAGTCTAATTAGGTGTGAAACTGTGTAGTAGCAGAAAGAAAATCATCATACAGTCTAATCAGAATTGAAACTGTGGATGAACAGAGAGAAAACCATCATACTGTATAATTAGGAGTGAAACTGTGGAGTAGCAGAGAGAAAATCATCATACAGTCTAATTAGGAGTGAAACTGGGGAGAAGCAGTAATAAAACCATCATACAGTTTAATTACGAATGAATTTGTGGAGTAGCAGAGAGAAAACCACCATACAGTCTAATTAGGAGTGCAACTGTAAACCAGAAGAGAGTAAACCATCATACTGTTTAATTAGGAGTGAAACTGCGGAGTAGCAGAGAGAAAACCATCATACCCTTTAAATAGGAGTGGAACTCTAAAGTAGCAGAAAGAAAACCATCATACTGTTTAATAATGAGTGGAACTGTGGAGAAGAGAGAGAAAACCAACATACAGTCTAATTAAGAGTGAAACTGTGGAGTAGCAAAAAGAAAACCATCATAGTGTTTAATTAGAAGTGAAACTGTGGAGTAGCAGCGAGAAAAACCATCACACCGTCTAATTTGAAGTGAAACTGTGGAGAAGCAGAGAGAAAACCATAATACAGTCTAATTAGGAGTGAAAGTGTGTGGTAGCAGAGAGAAAACCATCATACAGTCTAATTAGGAGTAAAACTGTGGAGTAGCAATGAGAAAAACCATCCCATCGTCTAATTAGAAGTTAAACTGTAAAGCAGCAGAGAGAAAACCATCATTCTGTTTAATTACGAGTGAAAGTGTTCAGTATCAGAAAGAAAACCATGATATAGTCTAATTACGAATTAAACTGTGGAGTAGCAGAGAGAAAACCATCATACAGTATAATTAGGAGTGAAACTGTGGAGTAGCAGAGAGAAAACCATGATACAGTCTAATAAGGAGTGAAACTGTGGAGTAGCAGGAAGAAAACCATGATATCGTTTAATTAGAATGGAAACTGTGAAGTAGCAGAGAGAAAATCATCATACAATATAATTAGGAGATAAACTGGAGTAGCAGAGAGAAAACCATCATACAGTCTAATTAGGAGTGAAACTGGAGTAGCAGAGAGAAAACCATCATACAGTCTAATTAGGAGTAAAACTGCAAAGTAGTAGTGAGAAACACCATCACGCCGTGTAATTAGAAGTAAAACTGTGAAGCAGCAGAGAGAAAACCCTAATTCTGTTTAATTACTAGTGAAATTGTGCAGTATCAGAGAGAAAACCATGATACAGTCTAATAAGGAGTGTAAACTGTGGAGTAGCAGAGAGAAAACCATCATACAGCCAAATTAGAAGTAAAACAGTGGAGTAGCAGAGAGAAAACAATCATACAGTCTAATTAGGAGTGTAACTGGGGAGAAGCAGAGATAAAACCACCATACAGTCTAATTAGGAGTGTAACTCTAAAGCTGCAGAGAGTAAACCATCATACTGTTTAATTAGGAGTGTAACTGTGAAACAGCAGATAGAAACCATCATACTGTTTAATTAGGAGTGAAACTGAGGAGTAGCAGACTAAAACCATCATACAGTCTAATTAGGATTGAAACTGTGGATGAACAGAGAGAAAACCATCATACAGTCTAATTAGGATTGAAACTGTGGATGAACAGAGAGAAAATCATCATACAGTCTAATTAGGAGTGAAACTGGGGAAAAGCAGTAATAAAACCATCATACAGTTTAATTACGAATGAATTTGTGGAGTAGCAGAGAAAAAACAACCATACAGTCTAATTAGGAGTGCAACTGTAAACCAGAAGAGAGTAAACCATCATACTGTTTAATTAGGAGTGAAACTGTGGAGTAGCAGAGAGAAAAACATCATACTGTTTAATTAGGAGTGGAACTGTGGAGTAGAAAAGAGAAAACCATCATACAGTTTAATTAGGAGTGAAACTGTGGAGTAGAAGAGAGAAAACCATCATACAGTCTAATAAAAAGTGGAACTGTGGAGTAGCAGAGAGAAAACCCTCATACAGTCTAATTAGGAGTGAAACTGTGGAGTAGCAGAGAGAAAACCATCATACAGTCTAATTAGGAGTGTAACTGTGAAGCAGTAGAGAGAGAACCATCATTCTGTTTAATTACGAGTGAAATTGTGCAGTATCAGAGAGAAAACCATGATACAGTCTAATTAGCAGTGAAACTGTGGAGTAGGAAAGAAAACCATCATACAGTCTAATTAGGAGTGAAACTGTGAAATAGAAAAGAGAAAACCATCATTCTGTTTAATTACGAGTGAAATTGTGCAGTATCAGAGAGAAAACCATGATACAGTCTAATTAGGAGTGAAACTGTAAAGTAGCAGAGAGAAAACCATCATTCTGTTTAATTACGAGTGAAATTGTGCAGTTTAAGAGAGAAAACAATGATACAGTCTAATTAGGAGTGAAACTGTGAAGTAGCAGAGAGAAAACCATCACACCGTGTAATTAGAAGTGAAACTGTGGAGCCGTAGAGAGAAAACCATCATTCTGTTTAATTAGGAGTGAAACTGTGGAGTATCAAACAAAAACCATCATACAGTCTAATTAGGGTTGAAACTGTGGATGAACAGAGAGAAAACCATCATACAGTCTAATTAGGATTGAAACTGTGGATGAACAGAGAGCAAATTATCATACAGTCTAATTAGGAGTGAAACTGGGGAGAAGCAGTAATAAAACCATCATACAGTTTAATTACGAATGAATTTGTGGAGTAGCAGAGAGAAAACAACCATACAGTCTAATTAAAAGTGCAACTGTAAACAAGAAGAGAGTAAACCATCATACTGTTTAATTAGCAGTGAAACTGCGGAGTAGCAGAGAGAAAACCATCATACTGTTTAATTAGGAGTGGAAATGTGGAGTAGAAGAGAGAAAACCATCATACAGTTTAATTAGGAGTGAAACTGTGGAGTAGAAGAGAGAAAACCATCATACAGTCTAATAAAAAGTGGAACTGTGGAGTAGCAGAGAGAAAACACTCATACAGTCTAATTAGTAGTGAAACAGTGAAATAGCAGAGAGAAAACCATCATTCTGTTTAATTACGAGTGAAATTGTGCAGTATCAGAGAGAAAACCATGATACAGTCTAATTAGGAGTGAAACTGTAAAGTAGCAGAGAGAAAACCATCATTCTGTTTAATTACGAGTGAAATAGTGCAGTTTAAGAGAGAAAACAATGATACAGTCTAATTAGGAGAGAAACTGTGGAGTAGCAGAGAGAAAACCATCATATAGTATAATTAGGAGTGGAACTGTGGAGTAGCAGAGAGAAAACCATCATATAGTATAATTAGGAGTGGAACTGTTGAGTAGCAGAGAGAAAACCATCACACCGTGTAATTAGAAGTGAAACTGTGGAGCCGTAGAGAGAAAACCATCATTCTGTTTAATTACGAGTGAAATTGTGCAGTATCAGAGAGAAAACCATGATACAGTCTAATTAGGAGAGAAACTGTGGAGTAGCAGAGAGAAAACCATCATATAGTATAATTAGGAGTGGAACTGTTGAGTAGCAGAGAGAAAACCATCACACCGTGTAATTAGAAGTAAAACTGTGAAGCAGCAGAGAGAAAACCCTAATTCTGTTTAATTACTAGTGAAATTGTGCAGTATCAGAGAGAAAACCATGATACAGTCTAATAAGGAGTGTAAACTGTGGAGTAGCAGAGAGAAAACCATCATACAGCCAAATTAGAAGTAAAACAGTGGAGTAGCAGAGAGAAAACAATCATACAGTCTAATTAGGAGTGTAACTGGGGAGAAGCAGAGATAAAACCACCATACAGTCTAATTAGGAGTGTAACTCTAAAGCTGCAGAGAGTAAACCATCATACTGTTTAATTAGGAGTGTAACTGTGAAACAGCAGATAGAAACCATCATACTGTTTAATTAGGAGTGAAACTGAGGAGTAGCAGACTAAAACCATCATACAGTCTAATTAGGATTGAAACTGTGGATGAACAGAGAGAAAACCATCATACAGTCTAATTAGGATTGAAACTGTGGATGAACAGAGAGAAAATCATCATACAGTCTAATTAGGAGTGAAACTGGGGAGAAGCAGTAATAAAACCATCATACAGTTTAATTACGAATGAATTTGTGGAGTAGCAGAGAAAAAACAACCATACAGTCTAATTAGGAGTGCAACTGTAAACCAGAAGAGAGTAAACCATCATACTGTTTAATTAGGAGTGAAACTGCGGAGTAGCAGAGAGAAAACCATCATACTGTTTAATTAGGAGTGGAACTGTGGAGTAGAAGAGAGAAAACCATCATACAGTTTAATTAGGAGTGAAACTGTGGAGTAGAAGAGAGAAACCATCATACAGTCTAATTAAAGTGGAACTGTGGAGTAGCAGAGAGAAAACCATCATACAGTCTAATTAGGAGTGAAACTGTGGAGTAGCAGAGAGAAAACCATCATACAGTCTAATTAGGAGTGTAACTGTGGAGCAGTAGAGAGAGAACCATCATTCTGTTTAATTACGAGTGAAATTGTGCAGTATCAGAGAGAAAACCATGATACAGTCTAATTAGGAGTGAAACTGTGGAGTAGGAAAGAAAACCATCATACAGTCTAATTAGGAGTGAAACTGTGAAATAGCAGAGAGAAAACCATCATTCTGTTTAATTACGAGTGAAATTGTGCAGTATCAGAGAGAAAACCATGATACAGTCTAATTAGGAGGGAAACTGTAAAGTAGCAGAGAGAAAACCATCATTCTGTTTAATTACGAGTGAAATTGTGCAGTTTAAGAGAGAAAACAATGATACAGTCTAATTAGGAGTGAAACTGTGAAGTAGCAGAGAGAAAACCATCACACCGTGTAATTAGAAGTGAAACTGTGGAGCCGTAGAGAGAAAACCATCATACTGTTTAATTAGGAGTGAAACTGTGGAGTAGCAAAGAAAACCATCATACAGTCTAATTAGGGTTGAAACTGTGGATGAACAGAGAGAAAACCATCATACAGTCTAATTAGGAGTGAAACTGTGGATGAACAGAGAGAAAACCATCATACAGTCTAATTAGGAGTGAAACTGGGGAGAAGCAGAAGAAAACCATCATACAGTTTAATTACGAATGAATTTGTGGAGTAGCAGAGAGAAAACAACCATACAGTCTAATTAAAGTGAAACTGTAAACAAGAAGAGAGTAAACCATCATACTGTTTAATTAGGAGTGAAACTGCGGAGTAGCAGAGAGAAAACCATCATACTGTTTAATTAGGAGTGGAAATGTGGAGTAGAAGAGAGAAAACCATCATACAGTTTAATTAGGAGTGAAACTGTGGAGTAGAAGAGAGAAAACCATCATACAGTCTAATAAAAAGTGGAACTGTGGAGTAGCAGAGAGAAAACACTCATACAGTCTAATTAGTAGTGAAACTGTGAAATAGCAGAGAGAAAACCATCATTCTGTTTAATTACGAGTGAAATTGTGCAGTATCAGAGAGAAAACCATGATACAGTCTAATTAGGAGTGAAACTGTAAAGTAGCAGAGAGAAAACCATCATTCTGTTTAATTACGAGTGAAATTGTGCAGTTTAAGAGAGAAAACAATGATACAGTCTAATTAGGAGAGAAACTGTGGAGTAGCAGAGAGAAAACCATCATATAGTATAATTAGGAGTGGAACTGTGGAGTAGCAGAGAGAAAACCATCATACAGTCTAATTAGGAGTGAAACTGTGGAGTAGCAGAGAGAAAACCATCACACCGTGTAATTAGAAGTGAAACTGTGGAGCCGTAGAGAGAAAACCATCATTCTGTTTAATTACGAGTGAAATTGTGCAGTATCAGAGAGAAAACCATGATACAGTCTAATTAGGAGAGAAACTGTGGAGTAGCAGAGAGAAAACCATCATATAGTATAATTAGGAGTGGAACTGTTGAGTAGCAGAGACAAAACCATCATACAGTCTAATTAATAGTAAAACTGTGGAGTAGCAGGGAGAAAAACCATCACACCGTCTAATTAGAAGTGAAACTGTGGAGCAGTAGAGAGAAAACCATCATACAGTCTAATTAGAAATGAAACTGTGGAGTAGCAGAGAGAAAACCACCATACAGTCTAATTAAGAGTGCAACAGTAAACCAAAAGAGAGTAAACCATCATACTGTCTAATTAGGAGTGAAACTGGGGAGAAGCAGTAATAAAACCATCATGCAGTTCAATTACGAATGAATTTGTGGAGTAGCAGAGAGAAAACCACCATACAGTCTAATTAGGAGTGCAACTGTAAACCAAAAGAGAGTAAACCATCATACTGTTTAATTAGGAGTGAAACTGCGGAGTAGCAGAGAGAAAACCATCATACCCTTTAATTAGGAGTGGAACTGTAAAGTAGCAGAGAGAAAACCATCATACTGTTTAATTAGGAGTAGAACTGTGGAGAAGAGAGAGAAAACCAACATACAGTCTAATTAAGAGTGAAACTGTGGAGTAGCAAAGAGAAAACCATCATACTGTTTAATTAGAAGTGAAACTGTGGAGTAGCAGCGAGAAAAACCATCACACCGTCTAATTTGAAGTGAAACTGTGGAGAAGCAGAGAGAAAACCATAATACAGTCTAATTAGGAGTGGAAGTGTGGGGTAGCAGAGAGAAAACCATCATACAGTCTAATTAGGAGTAAAACTATGGAGTAGCAGGGAAAAAAACCATCACACCGTCTAATTAGAAGTGAAACTGTGAAGCAGCAGAGAGAAAACCATCATTCTGTTTAATTACGAATGAAAGTGTGCAGTATCAGAGAGAAAACCATCATACAGTCTAATTATGAGTTAAACTGTGGAGTAGCAGAGAGAAAACCATCATACAGTATAATTAGGAGTGAAACTGTGGAGTAGCAGGAAGAAAACCATGATATCGTTTAATTAGAAGTGAAACTATGGAGTAGCAGAGAGAAAACCATCATACTATTAAATTAGAAGTGAAACTGTGGAGTAGCAGAGAGAAAACCATCATACAGTTTAATTAGGAGTGAAACTGTGGAGCAGCAGAAAGAAAACCATCATACTGTTTAATTAGGAGTGAAACTCGATTAGTAGAGAGAAGACCATCATACAGTCTAATTAGGAGTGAAACTGTAGAGCAGCAGAGAGAAAACCATCATACTATTTAATTACGAATAAAATTGTGGAGTAGCAGAGAGAAAACCATCATACAGTCTAATTAGGAGTGTAACTGTGGAGCAGCAGAGAGAAAATCATCATACAGTCAAATTAGGAGTGAAACTGTAGTAGCAGAAAGAAAACCATTGTACAGTCTAATTAGGAGTGAAACTGTGGAGTAGCAGAGAGAAAACCATCATACAGTCTAATTAGGAGTGGAACTGTGGAGTAGCAGAGAGAAAACCATCATACAGTCTAATTAGGAGTGAAACTGTAGTAGCAGAAAGAAAACCATCATACAGTCTAATTAGGAGTGAAACTGTGGAGTAGCAGAGAGAAAACCATCATACAGTCTAATTAGGAGTAGAACTGTGGAGTAGCAGAGAGAAAACCATCATACAGTCTAATTAGGTGTGAAACTGGAGTAGGAGAGAGAAAACCACCATACAGTCTAATTAGGAGTGCAACTGAGGAGCAGCAAAGAGTAAACCATCATACAGTCTAATTAGGAGTGTAACTGTAAACCAAAAGAGAGTAAACCATCATACTGTTTAATTAGGAGTGAAACTGCAGAGTAGCAGAGAGAAAACCATCATACCCTTTAATTAGGAGTGGAAATCTAAAGTAGCAGATTGAAAACCATCATTCTGTTTATTAGGAGTGGAACTGTGGAGAAGAGAGAGAAAACCAACATACAGTCTAATTAAGAGTGAAACTGTGGAGTAGCAAAAAGAAAACCATCATACTGTTTAATTAGAAGTGAAACTGTGGAGTAGCAGCGAGAAAAACCATCACACCGTCTAATTTGAAGTGAAACTGTAAAGAAGCAGAGAGAAAACCATAATACAGTCTAATTAGGAGTGAAAGTGTGTGGTAGCAGAGAGAAAACCATCATACAGTCTAATTAGGAGTAAAACTGTGGAGTAGCAGGGAGAAAAACCATCACACCGTCTAATTAGAAGTTAAACTGTGAAGCAGCAGAGAGAAAACCATCATTCTGTTTAATTACGAGTGAAAGTGTTCAGTAGCAGAGAGAAAACCATCATACAGTATAATTAGGAGTGAAACTGTGGAGTAGCAGAGAGAAAACCATGATACAGTCTAATTAGGAATGAAACTGTGGAGTAGCAGAAGAAAACCATCATACAGTTTAATTAGAATGAAACTGTGGAGTAGCAGAGAGAAAACCATCATACAGTCTAATTAGGAGATAAACTGGAGTAGCAGAGAGAAAACCATCATACAGTCTAATTAGAAGTTAAACTGTGGAGTAGCAGAGAGAAAATCATCATACAGTCTAATTAGGAGTGAAACTGGAGTAGCAGAGAGAAAACCATCATACAGTCTAATTAGGAGTAAAACTGTGGAGTAGTAGAGAGAAAACCATCATACAGTCTAATTAGGAGTAAAACTGCAAAGTAGTAGTGAGAAAAACCATAATTCTGTTTAATTACTAGTGAAATTGTGAAGCAGCAGAGAGAAAACCCTAATTCTGTTTAATTACTAGTGAAACTGTGCAGTAGCAGAGAGAAAACCATTACAGTCTAATTAGGAGTGAAACTGTGGAGTAGCAGAGAGAAAACCATCATACAGCCTAATTAGAAGTAAAAGAGTGGAGTAGCAGAGAGAAAACAATCATACAGTCTAATCACGAGTGGAACTGGGGAGAAGCAGAGATAAAACCATCATACAGTTTAATTACTAATGAAATTGTGGAGTAGCAGAGAGAAAACCACCATACAGTCTAATTAGGAGTGTAACTGTAAAGCTGCAGAGAGTAAACCATCATACTGTTTAATTAGGAGTGTAAATGTGGAGTATCAGAGAGAAAACCATCGTACTGTTTAATTAGGAGTAAAACTGTGGAGTAACAGAGAAAACTATCATACAGTTTAATTAGGAGTGTAACTGTGGAGCAGCAGATAGAAACCATCATACTGTTTAATTAGGAGTGAAACTGTGGAGTAGCAGAGTAAAACCATCATACAGTCTAATTAGGAGAGTAAATGTAGAGCAGCAGATAGAAAATCATCATACTGTTTAATTAGGAGTGAAACTGTGGAGTAGCAAAGTAAAACCATCATACAGTCTAATTAGGATTGAAACTTTGGATGAACAGAGAGAAAACCATCATACAGTCTAATTAGGATTGAAACTGTGGATGAACAGAGAGAAAATCATCATACAGTCTAATTAGGAGTGAAACTGGGGAGAAGCAGTAATAAAACCATCATACAGTTTAATTACGAATGAATTTGTGGAGTAGCAGAGAAAAAACCACCATACAGTCTAATTAGGAGTGCAACTGTAAACCAGAAGAGAGTAAACCATCATACTGTTTAATTAGGAGTGAAACTGCGGACTAGCAGAGAGAAAACCATCATACTGTTTAATTAGGAGTGGAACTGTGGAGTAGAAGAGAGAAAACCATCATACAGTTTAATTAGGAGTGAAACTGTGGAGTAGAAGAGAGAAACCATCATACAGTCTAATTAAAAGTGGAACTGTGGAGTAGCAGAGAGAAAACCATCATACAGTCTAATTAGGAGTGAAACTGTGGAGTAGCAGAGAGAAAACCATCATACAGTCTAATTAGGAGTGTAACTGTGGAGCAGCAGAGAGAAAACCATCATACTGTTTAATTACGAGAGAAATTGTGCAGTATCAAAGAGAAAACGATGATACAGTCTAATTAGGAGTGAAACTGTGTAGTAGCAGAGATAAAAACATCATGCAGTCTAATTAGGAGTAAAACTGTGGAGTAGCAGAGAAAAAATCATCATACAGTCTAATTAGGAGTGAAACTGTGGAGTAGCAGATAAAAACCATCACACAGTCTAATTAAAAGTGAAACTGTAAAGTAGCAGAGTAAAACCATCATACAGTCTAATTAGGAGTGAAACTGTTGAGCAGCAGAGAAAAAAACCATCATACTGTTTAATTAGGAGTGAAAATGTGGAGTAGCAGAAAGAAAACCATCATACAGTCTAATTACGAATGAAATTGTGAAGTAGGAGAGAGAAAACCATCATACAGTCTAATTAGGAGTGTAACTGTGGAGCAGCAGAGAGTAAACCATCATACTGTTTAATTAGGAGTGCAACTGTGGAGTAACAGAGAGAAAACCATCATACTGTTTAATTACGAATGAAATTGTGAAGTAGGAGAAAGAAAACCATCATACAGTCTAATTAAGAGTAAAACTGTGGAGTGGCAGAGAGAAAATCATCATACAGTGTAATTAGGAGTGAAACTGTGGAGCAGCTGAGAGAAACCAATGGTACAGGCTAATTAGAAGTGAAACTGTGGAGCAGCAGAGAGAAAACCATCATACTGTTTAATTACGAGTGAAACTGTCGAGTAGCAGAGAGAAAACCATCATACAGTCTAATTAGAAGTGAAACTGTGGAGCAGCAGAGAGAAACCATCATACAGTTTAATTAGGAGTGAAACTGTGGAGTAGCAGAGAGAAAACCATCATACAGTCTAATTAGGAGTGAAACTGTGGAGTAGCAGAGAGAAAACCATCATACAGTCTAATTAGGAGTGAAACTGTGAAGTAGCAGAGAGAAAACCATCATACTGTTTAATTACGAGTGAAATTGTGCAGTATCAGAGAGAAAACCATGATACAGTTTAATTAGGAGTGAAACTAAGGAGTAGCAGAGAGGAAACAATGATACAGTCTAATTAGGAGTGAAACTGTGGAGTAGAAGAGAGAAAACCATGATACAGTCTAATTAGGAGTGAAACTGTGAAATAGCAGAGAGAAAACCATCATTCTGTTTAATTACGAGTGAAATTGTGCAGTATCAGAGAGAAAACCATGATACAGTCTAATTAGGAGTGAAACTGTAAAGTAGCAGAGAGAAAACCATCATTCTGTTTAATTACGAGTGAAATTGTGCAGTTTCAGAGAGAATACCATGATACAGTCTAATTAGGAGTAAAACTGTGGAGTAGCAAAGAGAAAATCATCACAGTCTATTTAAGAGTGAAACTGAAATAGCAGAGAGAAAACCATCACACCGTGTAATTAGAAGTGAAACTGTGATGCAGCAGAGAGAAAACCATCATACAGTCTAATTAGTACTGTAACTGTGGAGCAGCTGTGAGAAACCCATGATACAGGCTAATTAGAAGTGAAACTGTGGAGCAGCAGAGAGAAAACCATCATACTGTTTAATTAGGAGTGAAACTGTGGAGCAGCTGAGAGAAAACCATCATACAGTCTAATTAGGAGTAGAACTGTGGAGTACCAGAGAGAAAACCATCATAAAGTTTAATTAGGAGTGAAACTGTGGAGTAGCAGAGAGAAAACCATCATACAGTCTAATTAGGAGTGAAACTGTGAGTAGCAGAGAGAAAACCATCATACAGTCTAATTAGGAGTGAAACTGTGGAGTAGAAGAGAGAAAACCATCATACAGTCTAATTAGGAGTGAAACTGTGGAGCAGCTGAGAGAAAACCATCATACTGTAAAATTAGGAATGAAACTGTGGAGTAGCAGAGAGAAAACCATCATACAGTCTAATTAGGAGTGAAACTGTGGAGTAGCAGATAAAAACCATCATACAGTCTAATTACGAGTGAAACTGTGGAGTAGCAGAGAAAAACCATCATACAGTCTAATTAGAGTGTAACTGTGGAGCAGCAGAGAGAAAACCATCATACTGTCTAATTAGGAGTGTAACTGTGGAGTAGCAGAGAGAAAACCATCATACTGTTTAATTACGAATGAAATTGTGGAGTAGGAGAGAGAAAACCATCATACAGTCTAATTAGGAGTAAAACTGTGGAGTAGCAGAGAAAAAAACCATCATACAGTGTAATTAGGAGTGAAACTGTGGAGCAGCTGAGAGATAGCCATGATACAGGCTAATTAGAAGTGAAACTGTGGAGCAGCAGAGATAAAACCATCATACTGTTTAATTACGAGTGAAACTGTGGAGTAGCAGAGAGAAAACCATAATACAGTCTAATTAGAAATGAAACTGTGGAGCAGCAGAGAGAAAACCATCATACAGTCTAATTAGGAGTAGAACTGTGGAGTAGCAGAGAGAAAAACATCATACAGTGTAATTAGGAGTGTAACTGTGGAGCAGCAGATAGAAAACCATCACACTGTTTAATTAGGAGTGAAACTGTGGAGTAGCAGAGAGAAAACCATCATACAGTCTAATTAAGAGTGGAACTGTGGAGAAGCCGAGAGAAAACCATCATACTGTTTAATTACGAATGAAATTGTGGAGTAGCAGAGAGAAACCATCATACAGTCTAATTAGAAATGAAACTTTGGAGCAGCTGAGAGAAAACCATGATACAGTCTAATTAGGAGTGAAACTGTGGAGTAGCAGAGAGAAAACAATGATACAGTCTAATTAGGAGTGAAACTGTGGAGTAGCAGGGAGAAAAACCATCATACTGTTTAATTACGAGTGAAACTGTGGAGTAGCAGAGAGAAAACCATAATAATCTAATTAGAAATGAAACTGTGGAGCAGCAGAGAGAAACCCATGATACAGTCTAATTAGGAGTGAAACTGTGGAGTAGCAGAGAGAAAACCATCATACAGTTTAATTAGGAGTGAAACTAAAAAGTAGCAGAGAGGAAACCATGATACAGTCTAATTAGGAGTGAAACTGTGGAGTAGAAGAGAGAAACCATCATACAGTCTAATTAGGAGTGAAACTGTGGAGTAGCAGAGAGAAACCATCATACAGTCTAATTAGAAGTGAAACTGTGGAGTAGAGAGAGAGAAAACCATCATACAGTCTAATTAGGAGTGAAACTGTGAAGTAGCAGAGAGAAAACCATGATACAGTCTAATTAGAAGTGAAACTGTGGAGTAGCAGAGAGAAAACCATCATACAGTCTAATTAGAAGTGAAACTGTGGAGTAGCAGAGAGAAAACCATCATACAGTCTAATTAGGAGTGAAACTGTGAAGTAGCAGAGAGAAAACCATCATACAGTCTAATTAGGAGTGAAACTGTGGAGTAGCAGAGAGAAACCATCATACAGTCTAATTAGGAGTGAAACTGTGGAGTAGCAGAGAGAAACCATGATACAGTCTAA
This sequence comes from Tachypleus tridentatus, assembly GCF_004210375.1. Taxonomy (NCBI): domain Eukaryota; kingdom Metazoa; phylum Arthropoda; class Merostomata; order Xiphosura; family Limulidae; genus Tachypleus; species Tachypleus tridentatus. The sequence goes on from NC_134828.1 coordinate 9,401,669, forward strand.
TTAGGAGTGAAACTGTGGAGTAGCAGAGAGAAAACCATCATACAGTCTAATTAGAAGTGAAACTGTGGAGTAGAAGAGAGAAACCATCATACAGTCTAATTAGGAGTGAAACTGTGGAGCAGCAGAGAGAAAACCATCATACAGTCTAATTAGGAGTGAAACTGTAGAGTAGCAGAGAGAAAAACATCATACAGTCTAATTAGGAGTGAAACTGTGAAGTAGCAGAGAGAAAACCATCATACAGTCTAATTAGGAGTGAAACTGTGGAGTAGCAGAGAAAACCATCATACAGTCTAATTAGGAGTGAAACTGTGGAGTAGCAGAGAAAACCATCATACAGTCTAATTAGGAGTGAAACTGTGGAGCAGCAGAGAGAAAACCATCATACTGTTTAATTAGGAGTGAAACTGTGGAGCAGCAGAGAGAAAACCATCATACAGTTTAATTACGAGTGAAACTGTGCAGTAGCAGAGAGAAAACCATCATACAGTCTAATTAGGAGTGAAACTGTGGAGTAGCAGAGAGAAACCATCATACAGTCTAATTAGAAGTGAAACTGTGGAGCAGCAGAGAGAAAACCATCATACTGTTTAATTAGGAGTGAAACTGTGGAGTAGCAGAGAGAAAACCATCATACAGTCTAATTAGGAGTGAAACTGTGGAGTAGCAGAGAGAAAACCATCATACAGTCTAATTAGGAGTAGAACTGTTGAGTAGCAGAGAAAAAACCATCATACAGTCTAATTAAGAGTGAAACTGTGGAGTAGCAGAGAGAAAACCATCATACAGTCTAATTAGAAGTGAAACTGTGGAGCAGCAGAGAGAAAACCATCATACAGTTTAATTAGAGTGAAACTGTGGAGTAGCAGAGAGAAAACCATCATACAGTCTAATTAGGAGTGAAACTGTGGAGCAGCAGAGAAAAAACCATCATACTGTTTAATTAGGAGTGAAAATGTGGAGTAGCAGAGAGAAAACCATCATACAGTCTAATTAAGAGTGGAACTGTGGAGAAGCAGAGAGAAAGCCATCACACTGTTTAATTACGAATGAAATTGTGGAGTAGCAGAGAGAAAACCATCATACAGTCTAATTAAGAATGGAACAGTGGAGTAGCAGAGAAAAAACCATCATACACTCTAATTAGAAGTGGAATTGTGAAGTAGAAGAGAGAAAGCCATCATACAGTCTAATTAGGAGTAAAACTGTGGAGTAGCAGAGAAAAAATTATCATACAGTCTAATTAGGAGTGTAACTGTGGAGCAGCAGAGAGAAAACCATCATACTGTTTAATTAGGAGTGAAACTGTGGAGTAGCAGAGAGAAAACCATCATACAGTCTAATTAGGAGTAGAACTGTGAAGTAGCAGAGAAAACCATCATACAGTCTAATTAGGAGTGAAACTGTGGAGCAGCAGAGAAAAAACCATCATACAGTCTAATTAGGAGTGAAACTGTGGAGTAGCAGAGAGAAAACCATCATACAGTCTAATTAGGAATGGAACTGTGAAGTAGCAGAAAAAACCATCATACAGTCTAATTAAGAGTGGAACTGTAGAAAAGCCGAGAGAAAGCCATCACACTGTTTAATTACGAATGAAACTGTGGAGTACGAGAGAGTAAACCATCATACTGTTTAATTAGGAGTGAAACTGTGGAGTAGCAGAGAGAAACCATCATACAGTCTAATTAGGAGTGGAAACTGTGGAGTAGAAGAGAGAAAGCCATCATACAGTCTAATTTGGAGTAAAACTGTAGAGTAGCAGAGAAAAAATTATCATACAGTCTAATTAGGAGTGTAACTGTGGAGCAGCAGAGAGTAAACCATCATACTGTTTAATTAGGAGTGAAACTGTGGAGTAGCAGAGAGAAAACCATCATACAGTCTAATTAGAGTGAAACTGTGGAGTAGCAGAGAAAAACCATCATACAGTCTAATTAGAGTGAAACTGTGGAGTAGCAGAGAAAAAACCATCATACAGTCTAATTAGGAGTGAAACTGTGGAGTAGCAGAGAAAACCATCATACAGTCTAATTAGAGTGAAACTGTGGAGTAGCAGAGAAAACCATCATACAGTCTAATTAGGAGTGAAACTGTGGAGCAGCAGAGAGAAAAACCATCATACTGTTTAATTAGGAGTGAAACTGTGGAGTAGCAGAGAGAAAACCATCATACAGTCTAATTAGGAATGTGAAACTGTGGAGTAGCAGAGAGAAAACCATCATACAGTCTAATTAGGAGTGAAACTGTGGAGCAGCAGAGAGAAAACCATCATACTGTTTAATTAGAGTGAAACTGTGGAGTAGCAGAGAGAAAACCATCATACTGTTTAATTAGGAGTGAAACTGTGAAGTAGCAGAGAGAAACCATCATACAGTCTAATTAGGAGTGAAACTGTGGAGTAGCAGAGAGAAACCATCATACAGTCTAATTAAGAGTGAAACTGTGGAGTAGCAGAGAGAAAACCATCATACAGTGTAATTAGGAGTGAAACTGTGGAGCAGCAGAGAGAAACCATCATACAGTCTAATTAGAAGTGAAACTGTGGAGCAGCAGAGAGAAAACCATCATACAGTTTAATTACGAGTGAAACTGTGGAGTAGCAGAGAGAAAACCATCATACAGTCTAATTAGAAGTGAAACTGTGGAGCAGCAGAGAGAAACCCATCATACAGTCTAATTAGAAGTGAAACTGTGGAGCAGCAGAGAAAACCATCATACAGTTTAATTAGGAGTGAAACTGTGGAGCAGCAGAGAGAAAACCATCATACAGTCTAATTAGGAGTGAAACTGTGGAGTAGCAGAGAGAAAACCATCATACAGTTTAATTAGGAGTGAAACTGTGGAGTAGCAGAGAGAAAACCATGATACAGTTTAATTAGGAGTGAAACTGTGGAGTAGCAGAGAGAAACCATGATACAGTCTAATTAGGAGTGAAACTGTGGAGTAGAGAGAGAAACCATGATACAGTCTAATTAGGAGTGAAACTGTGGAGTAGCAGAGAGAAAACCATCATACAGTTTAATTAGGAGTGAAACTGTGGAGTAGCAGAGAGAAAACCATGATACAGTCTAATTAGGAGTGAAACTGTGGAGTAGCAGAGAGAAAACCATCATACTGTTTAATTACGAGTGAAACTGTGCAGTAGCAGAGAGAAAACATGATACAGTCTAATTAGAGTGAAACTGTGGAGTAGCAAAGAGAAAATCATCACAGTCTAATTAAGAGTGAAACTGAAGTAGCAGAGAGAAAACCATCATACAGTGTAATTAGAAGTGAAACTGTGAGCAGCAGAGAGAAAACCATCATACAGTCTAATTAGTACTGTAACTGTGGAGCAGCTGTGAGAAACCCATGATACAGGCTAATTAGAAGTGAAACTGTGGAGCAGCAGAGAAAAAACCATCATACAGTTTAATTAGGAGTGAAACTGTGGAGCAGCAGAGAGAAACCATCATACAGTCTAATTAGGAGTAGAACTGTGGAGTAGCAGAGAGAAAACCATCATACAGTTTAATTAGAGTGAAACTGTGGAGTAGCAGAGAGAAAACCATCATACAGTTTAATTAGGAGTGAAACTGTGGAGTAGCAGAGAGAAAACCATCATACAGTCTAATTAGGAGTGAAACTGTGGAGTAGCAGAGAGAAACCATCATACAGTCTAATTAGGAGTGAAACTGTGGAGTAGCAGAGAGAAACCATCATACTGTTTAATTAGGAGTGAAACTGTGGAGTAGCAGAGAGAAAACCATGATACAGTCTAATTAGGAGTGAAACTGTGGAGTAGCAGAGAGAAAACCATCATACTGTTTAATTACGAGTGAAATTGTGGAGTAGCAGAGAGAATACCATGATACAGTCTAATTAGGAGTGAAACTGTGGAGTAGCAGAGAGAAAATCATCACAGTCTAATTAAGAGTGAAACTGAAGTAGCAGAGAGAAAACCATCATACAGTCTAATTAGAAGTGAAACTGTGAGCAGCAGAGAGAAACCATCATACAGTCTAATTAGGAGTGAAACTGTGGAGCAGCAGAGAGAAAACCATCATACAGTCTAATTAGAAGTGAAACTGTGGAGCAGCAGAGAGAAAACCATCATACAGTTTAATTAGGAGTGAAACTGTGGAGTAGCAGAGAGAAAACCATCATACAGTCTAATTAGGAGTAAACTGTGGAGTAGCAGAGAGAAAACCATCATACAGTCTAATTAGGAGTGAAACTGTGAGTAGCAGAGAGAAAACCATGATACAGTTTAATTAGGAGTGAAACTGAGGAGTAGCAGAGAGAAAACCATCATACAGTCTAATTAGGAGTGAAACTGTGGAGTAGCAGAGAGAAAACCATCATACAGTCTAATTAGGAGTGAAACTGTGAGTAGCAGAGAGAAACCATGATACAGTCTAATTAGAAGTGAAACTGTGGAGTAGAAGAGAGAGAAACCATCATACAGTCTAATTAGAGTGAAACTGTGGAGTAGCAGAGAGAAAACCATCATACAGTCTAATTAGGAGTGAAACTGTGGAGTAGCAGAGAAAAACCATGATACAGTCTAATTAGAAGTGAAACTGTGGAGTAGCAGAGAGAAAACCATCATACAGTCTAATTAGAAGTGAAACTGTGGAGTAGCAGAGAGAAACCATCATACAGTCTAATTAGGAGTGAAACTGTGAAGTAGCAGAGAAAACCATCATACAGTCTAATTAGGAGTGAAACTGTGGAGTAGCAGAGAGAAACCATCATACAGTCTAATTAGAAGTGAAACTGTGGAGTAGCAGAGAGAAAACCATCATACAGTCTAATTAGGAGTGAAACTGTGGAGCAGCAGAGAGAAAACCATCATACTGTTTAATTAGGAGTGAAACTGTGGAGTAGCAGAGAGAAACCATCATACAGTCTAATTAGGAGTGAAACTGTGGAGTAGCAGACAAAAACCATCATACAGTCTAATTAGGAGTGAAACTGTGGAGTAGCAGAGAGAAAACCATCATACAGTCTAATTAGAGTGAAACTGTGGAGCAGCAGAGAGAAAACCATCATACTGTTTAATTAGGAGTGAAACTGAAGAGAGAAAACCATCATACAGTTTAAGTAGCAGAGAGGAGAGAAAACCATCATACAGTTTAATTACGAGTGAAACTGTGGAGTAGCAGAGAGAAACCATCATACAGTCTAATTAGGAGTGAAACTGTGGAGTAGCAGAGAGAAAACCATCATACAGTCTAATTAGAAGTGAAACTGTGGAGTAGCAGCAGAGAGAAAACCATCATACTGTTTAATTAGGAGTGAAACTGTGAGTAGCAGAGAGAAAACCATGATACAGTCTAATTAGAAGTGAAACTGTGGAGCAGCAGAGAGAAAACCATCATACAGTTTAATTAGGAGTGAAACTGTGAGTAGCAGAGAGAAAACCATCATACAGTCTAATTAGAGTGAAACTGTGGAGCAGCAGAGAGAAACCATGATACAGTTAATTAGAAGTGAAACTGTGGAGCAGCAGAGAGGAAACCATCATACAGTCTAATTAGGAGTGAAACTGTGGAGTAGCAGAGAGAAAACCATCATACAGTCTAATTAGGAGTGAAACTGTGGAGTAGCAGAGAGAAAACCATCATACAGTCTAATTAGGAGAAACTGTGAGTAGCAGAGAGAAAACCATGTACAGTCTAATTAGGAGTGAAACTGTGGAGAGAGAGAAAAACCATCATACAGTTTAATTAGGAGTGAAACTGTGGAGTAGCAGAGAGAAACCATCATACAGTCTAATTAGGAGTGAAACTGTGGAGCAGCAGAGAGAAAACCATCATACAGTCTAATTAGGAAATACAGTCTAATTAGAAACTGTGGAGTAGCAGAGAGAAAACCATCATACAGTCTAATTAGAGTGAAACTGTCTAATTAGAAGTGAGTGGAGCAGAGAGAAAACCATGATACAGTCTAATTAGAAGTGAAACTGTGGAGTAGCAGAGAGAAAACCATCATACAGTCTAATTAGGAGTGAAACTGTGGAGTAGCAGAGAGAAACCATCATACAGTCTAATTAGAGTGAAACTGTGGAGTAGCAGAGAGAAAACCATCAACAGTCTGTGGAGTAGCAGAGAGAAACCATGATACAGTCTAATTAGGAGTGAAACTGTGGAGTAGCAGAGAGAAAAGAGAAAACCATCATACAGTCTAATTAGGAGTGAAACTGTGGAGTAGCAGAGAGAAAACCATCATACAGTCTAATTAGGAGTGAAACTGTGGAGTAGCAGAGAGAAAACCATCATACAGTCTAATTAGGAGTGAAACTGTGGAGTAGCAGAGAGAAAACCATCATACAGAGAGAAACCATCATACAGTCTAATTAGGAGTGAAACTGTGGAGTAGCAGAGAGAAACCATCATACAGTCTAATTAGGAGTGAAACTGTGGAGTAGCAGAGAGAAAACCATCATACAGTCTAATTAGGAGTGAAACTGTGAGTAGCAGAGAGAAAACCATCATACAGTGGAGTGAAACTGGAGTAGCAGAGAGAAAACCATCATACAGTCTAATTAGTAGCAGAGAGAAACTGTGGAAACTGTGGAGCAGAGAGAAAACCATCATACAGTCTAATTAGGAGTGAAACTGTGGAGTAGCAGAGAGAAAACCATGAGAAAGTAGCAGAGAGAAAACCACCATCATACAGTCTAATTAGGAGTGAAACTGTGGAGTAGCAGAGAGAAAACCATCATACAGTCTAATTAGGAGTGAAACTGTGGAGTAGCAGAGAGAAAACCATCATACTGTCTAATTAGGAGTGAAACTGTGGAGTAGCAGAGAGAAAACCATCATACAGTCTAATTAGGAGTGAAACTGTGAGTAGCAGAGAGAAAACCATGATACAGTCTAATTAGGAGTGAAACTGTGGAGTAGCAGAGAGAAAACCATCATACAGTTTAATTAGGAGTGAAACTGTGGAGTAGCAGAGAGAAACCATGATACAGTCTAATTAGAAGTGAAACTGTGGAGTAGCAGAGAGAAAACCATCATACAGTCTAATTAGGAAGTGAAACTGTGGAGTAGCAGAGAGAAAACCATCATACAGTCTAATTAGAAGTGAAACTGTGGAGTAGCAGAGAGAAAACCATGATACAGTCTAATTAGGAGTGAAACTGTGGAGTAGCAGAGAGAAACCATGATAGAGTCTAATTAGGAGTGAAACTGTGGAGTAGCAGAGAGAAACCATCATACAGTCTAATTAGTAGAGTAAACTGTGGAGTAGCAGAGAGAAAACCATCATACAGTCTAATTAGAGTGAAACTGTGAAGTAGCAGAGAGAAACCATGATACAGTCTAATTAGAAGTGAAACTGTGGAGTAGCAGAGAGAAACCATCATACAGTCTAATTAGAAGTGAAACTGTGGAGTAGAAGAGAGAAAACCATCATACAGTCTAATTAGGAGTGAAACTGTGGAGCAGCAGAGAGAAAACCATCATACAGTTTAATTAGGAGTGAAACTGTGCAGTAGCAGAGAGAAAACCATCATACAGTCTAATTAGGAGTGAAACTGTGGAGTAGCAGAGAGAAAACCATCATACAGTCTAATTAGAGTGAAACTGTGGAGTAGCAGAGAGAAACCATCATACAGTCTAATTAGGAGTGAAACTGTGGAGCAGCAGAGAGAAAACCATCATACTGTTTAATTAGGAGTGAAACTGTGGAGTAGCAGAGAAAACCATCATACAGTCTAATTAGGAATGAAACTGTGGAGTAGCAGAGAAAACCATCATACAGTCTAATTAGGAGTGAAACTGTGGAGTGAGCAGAGAGAAACCATCATACAGTCTAATTAGGAGTGAAACTGTGGAGCAGCAGAGAGAAAACCATGATACAGTCTAATTAGAAGTGAAACTGTGAGCAGCAGAGAGAAACCATCATACTGTTTAATTAGGAGTGAAACTGTGGAGTAGCAGAGAGAAAACCATCATACAGTCTAATTAGAAGTGAAACTGTGGAGCAGCAGAGAGAAACCATCATACAGTTTAATTAGAGTGAAACTGTGAGTAGCAGAGAGAAAAACCATCATACAGTCTAATTAGAGTGAAACTGTGGAGTAGCAGAGAGAAAACCATGATACAGTCTAATTAGAAGTGAAACTGTGGAGCAGCAGAGAGAAAGGAGTGAAACCATCATACTGTTTAATTAGGAGTGAAACTGTGGAGTAGCAGAGAGAAAACCATCATACAGTCTAATTAGGAGGAAACTGTGGAGTAGCAGAGAGAAAACCATCATACAGTCTAATTAGGAGTGGAAACTGTGGAGTAGCAGAGAGAAACCATCATACAGTTTAATTAGGAGTGAAACTGTGGAGCAGCAGAGAGAAAACCATCATACTGTTTAATTAGGAGTGAAACTGTGGAGTAGCAGAGAGAAAACCATCATACAGTCTAATTAGAAGTGAAACTGTGGAGCAGCAGAGAGAAAACCATCATACAGTTTAATTAGAAGTGAAACTGTGGAGTAGCAGAGAGAAAACCATCATACAGTCTAATTAGAAGTGAAACTGTGGAGTAGCAGAGAGAAAACCATGATACAGTCTAATTAGGGAGTGAAACTGTGGAGTAGCAGAGAGAAACCATCATACAGTCTAATTAGGAGTGAAACTGTGGAGTAGCAGAGAGAAAACCATGATACAGTCTAATTAGAAGTGAAACTGTGAGTAGCAGAGAGAAACCATCATACAGTCTAATTAGGAGTGAAACTGTGGAGCAGCAGAGAGAAAACCATCATACTGTTTAATTAGGAGTGAAACTGTGGAGTAGCAGAGAGAAAACCATCATACAGTCTAATTAGGAGTGAAACTGTGGAGTAGCAGAGAGAAAACCATGACACTGTCTAATTAGAAGTGAA